>NW_006408582.1:14512443-14513402 GCF_000296735.1 Chrysochloris asiatica
GTGTGAGAGAGAAAAAGACATTTAGAGGGAGAAAGGCATTCATACATATATTGTCAAATTGTACACCTAAATAAGCCAAAATATTGGGTGTTATTTCTAGTCGAGTGGGTTACATATGATTTTTAAATTTTTACAAAAATTTTCCTATATTTGACCTCATTATCTAGTATGTATGTATGTATATATACATATTAGCGTTTGATAGAAAAATTATTTAATCAAAACAGTTTACACATTGACACGTATAGCTTAACTAGAACAAATTTGTCCAAATCCAAACAGATGTAATGACTGGTTTATACAGCAGAGTTCCATCGAAACAATGGATCCTAGATTCCATTGTTAAAGACCCTTCAAAAGCAAACACCCACCCATAAAAAAAACTAATTTTAAACTTAGTCTTTTGCCCAACTTCCCAATTTGTCTGTTTCGCAGAAGTATTTGTTAATATACAACAAAGAAAAAGTCCCCTGAAATATGAGATGACCTAAGAGACCTTTATTGGTAGCGCTACTTAGTCTGTGACACTGAGACAATTTATATGAGATTAAGTTTACTAGTTCTGCTTTAGTATCACCTCCTGGTTTCTTTGAACAATGAATTTGCATCCAGTGGTTACTTATTCTTTTTCAACCTAGACAGTCAATGACTATTTTCCTAAGGTTCTCCACTTTAATGCACTATCTAGTGGACCCTCTATAATTCTTCCATTCCATACCTGGTTCTTAGCCTTGTTTCAATCGTGTGTTCCTTGACTCAATTCCATTTCCCAGCCTTTTTGTGTCAGTTTACTCCTGCCTCGGCTTACTCCCATTTAAAAAAAAAAAAAAAATGGAATTTGGCAATTTCAACACCAGTAGTATCTCCTCTCAACTCTAATCAAATCTACACACTAGTCCTTTTGGGTAGTTTATTTGTTTTTGATTTTGTCTTTTAAATGAAGAAGGCACTTAATAACA
>NW_006408582.1:14514444-14516099 GCF_000296735.1 Chrysochloris asiatica
AAACACCCAATTATTGAAATTGAAGATTCAAACTATTCGTCTATAGATGAAAACAGTTATCCCTGAGGCTCAAAATATATGATACTTATCACTCACTTTTTTGGCAACTTATAAACCACAGACCTAAAGTTATAACTCTTAACCCTAGAATGTATGTATTTTATTTTATAACAAGAGAAAAGGTAAAAGGAGAGTTTTTCAAATGTATGTAGTTTGACTCACCACAAAGTCTTGAGAATTTAGAGCTGGAATAAAGGAAGTTCTGTTTGGTTTTGGAGGTTGGGTTGAGGGGCTATTTAATGGGCCCTGGGATGGTTGAGGAACTGGAAGTCATTCTTGCCACTCCTACTTTATCCTCACAGGATCTAGTTGGCTCAATCCCAAACAACCATGAAGATAGAATTCACATGAAAACTGTTGCCCTACAGCGAAGTCCACTGGAGATGTTATGTCCACCAGGTGCGTTTTGTCACTGACCTTCACCCTTCTACCACCTGTCTGCACATTCTTTCAGTCTTTTGTTTCCTGTAGTTGATGGTTCTTAATCCTAGGCACTGTGTCAAGCACTGTGTTAAATGGAAGGCAAGAAATCCTTGGGGTTAGTGAGGCCTCCCTGGGATGATGACTTTCTGCTGGAGTACTATCACTTTAGTGTTCATATGATCAGTTGTAATGGTCTCTTATTTCTAGTATTAGTAATTTTTTAAATACTTGTGTTTTATTGGCTATGCAAAGGTGTTTGACTATGTGGATCACAACAAACTACGGATAACATTATGAAGAATGTTTATTCCAGAACACTTAATTGTGCTCATGAGGAACCAGTACATAGACCAAGAAGCAGTAATTTGAACAGAACAAGGAAATACTTGGTGTTTTAAAATCAGGAAAAATGTGCATCATGGTTGTATCCTTTTACCATATTTATTCAATCTGTATGCTGAGCAAATAATCTGTGAAATTATATTAAAAAACTGAGATCTGGATTGGAGGCAGACTAACAATCTGAGGTACGCAGATGATAGAATTTTGCTTGCTGAAAGAGATTCACATTTGGCCCCCTTCCGAAGAAAGGTGATCCAAAAGAATGCAAAATCCATTGAACAATATCATAAATATTACAAACAAACTTTTTGTCAGTCTAGCTAAAGGTTTGTCACCTTTACTGATTTTTTTCAAAGATCTAATTTATGGTTTTGTTGTTTCCCTCCATTATTTTTCTTTTCTCATTATCATTTATTTCTGCTCTGATCTTCGTTATTTTCTTTCTTCTGGTAGCTTTGAACTTGCTTTGTTCTTGTGGTTTAAAATGTAAAGGTAAATTGACGAAAGATTTTATTCTTTTGTTTTAATATAGATAATTTTACTATACATTCACTTTAAGCACTATCTTCACTGAGTTCCATGAACGTTGGCTGCTACCACAAAGGGTTAGAAGCAGGCAGAGTTTAAAATTAGGTGCTCCTGTGATTTAAACCACCACTCCTATATGCTGAGCAAATAATCCGAGAAGCTGGGTTATATGAAGAATAACGTGGCATCAGGATTGGAGGAAGTCTTGTTAACAACCTGTGATATGTAGATGATACAACCTTGCTTGCTGAAAGTGAAGAGGATTTAAAACATTTACTGTTGAAGATCAAAGAGCACAGCCT
>NW_006408582.1:14517219-14518526 GCF_000296735.1 Chrysochloris asiatica
TTATTCTTCAAGGTTGCATAGTGTTCCATTGTGTGTATGTACCAAAATTTGTTTATTCATTATTCCATTGATGGGCATTTAGGTTGTCTCCATCTTTTTGCTATTATGAATAGTGCTGCGAGAAACATTGGTGTGCATATATCTACTCATGTCATGGTTTTTATTTCTTGTGGATATATACCAAGTGGAAGGAGTGCTGAGTCATACTGTATTTCTATTTCCAATTCTTTGTGGAAGTGTCATACCGTATTCCATAGTGGTTGCAACATTTAATAGTCCCACTGGCAATGTATAAAGGTCCCAGTCTTTCAGCATCTTCACCAGCATTGGTTGTTTTCTGTTTATTTGAACTTTGCTATTAATGCTGGAATGAGATGATACCTCGTTGTTGTTTTGATTTGCATCTTTGGTGCTGTGGGTCAATATGCTGGACTGCAAAGTTGCTTTGAACTGCAAGGTCAACGGTTCAAGTTCACCAGCCGCTCCTTGGAAACCCTATACAGGGTCACTATCGGTTGGAACCAACTTGATGGCATATAACAACAACAACAATGGCTAATGATTGTGAACATTTATTCATATATTTTTTGACCACCTAAATGTATTCTTTGCTGAAGTATCTGTTCATGTCCTCTACTCCCTTAGTAATTGGGTTGCCTTTTTCTTCTTGTAGAGGTGTTGTACTTTTCTATAAATTTTAGAGAGTAATCCCTTGTCTGATATGTCATTGTAAATATTTTGTCCTAGTGTATGGACTATCTTTTTACTCTTTTGGCAAAATCTTTTATGCACATATTTGTCTAATTTTTAGGAGGTCCCACTCATCTATTTTGTCTTCTATTGTTTGTGAATTTTTAGTTATGTTTGACAATATATTTATGCCATGAATTAGAGTCCTGAAGTTTGCCCTTATTTATTTATTTTTTTTAATGTATGATCTTTATAGTTCTAGGATTTACATTTAGATCTTTAAACTACATTGAGTTTGTTTTTGTATATGGTGTGAGATGTGGGACTTGTTTCACTTTTCTGTAATTGGATTTCCGGTTTCACCAGCACCATTTGTTGAAGAGACTATCTCTACCTCACTAAATCTGTTTGGGTCCTTTGTCAAAGATCAGCTAACTGTATATGGGTGGAATTATTTCTGAGTCCTCAATTCTGTTCCATTGATCTATGTATGTCTCTTTCATTGTACCATTTCCATGCTGTTTTGACCACTAAGTGTGTGGAAAATAGACTCTGAGATCAGGAATTGAGAGGCCACAAACTTTGTTCTTCATCTTAAGTAATGCTTTACTTATCCA
>NW_006408582.1:14523336-14524465 GCF_000296735.1 Chrysochloris asiatica
GAAAAATGGATATTCCAGAACACTTAATTGTGCTCGTGAGGAACCTGTACATAGGCCAAGAGGCAATTATTTGAACTGAACAAGGGGACACTGAATTGTTTAAAATTAGGAAAGACGTGTGCCAGAGGAGTTGTAGCATTTCACCATAGTTATTCAATCTGTATGCTGAGCAAATAATTCAGGAAGTTGGATTATACAAAGAAAAATGTGTCATCAGGATTGGAGGAAGAGCCATTAACAACCTGTTTTATTAAGATGACACAAACTTGCTTGCTGAAAGTGAAGAGGAATCAAAATACTTAAGACTACGACCTTGAGTATGGATTGCACCTCAATGTAAAGAAAACAATAACATTAATATCACACACACACACACACATAAAATTTTGATTAATAAAATTCAAAAATGGCTATAGCAGTACACTGACAGGCAACTGCCAGAAATTCAGTGTGAATTCAGAAGAGGACATGGAACCAGGAATATCATTGCTGATGTCAGCGGGAGTTTAGCTGAAAGCAGAGAATACTTAAAAATGTTTATTGTGTTTTATTGAATACAAAAAGGCATTTGACTATGTGAATTAATAAATGATGCTGGGACAATTAAGAATACAGTTGAAAATAATAGTTACTTCCTTACTATTTCCTGATTCTTCTTTTTTTTCTTTTTCACTTTGGTAAAATACATTTGACATAAAATTAGCCATTTTAGGTGTAATTTAGAAGCATTAATTAAATTCACAACTATCTATATCCAAAATGTTTCTATCAGTCCAATAAAAAATTCTGTATTCATTAAAGAATAAATATGCTTTATACTCTGCTCCCAGGTCCTCATATCGACTTTCAATTTCAATACATTTGCCTAGTCTAGGTGTTTCATAAAAGGAGAATCAATAAAATCCTTTTATATCTGACTTATTTCACTTAGCATAATGTTTGTAAAGTTCATTTATGTGCTAGCATTTATCAGAACATTATTTCTTTACCAAATGACATGGGTTTAGAATTAGAAATTATTTCTGTCTTTACATTCATAATCTATTAATAAAGTAAAACCTTTTGTAAAAGTTGCATTTCTTAGAGTGCCTTTCAATAGTAGTAAAAATGAATGTGGATGGGAGTATAG
>NW_006408582.1:14526505-14535042 GCF_000296735.1 Chrysochloris asiatica
TGTCTCTCATACTTCTGACACAATTGTCAGGAGGGACCAGTCACTGGAGAAGGATATCATGTTTGGTAAGGTGGAGGGTCAGGGAAAAAGAGGAAGGCCTCCAGCAAGGTGGATTGGCAAAGTGGCAGCATCAATGGGCTCAAGCATCGCAACAATAGTGAGGTTGGCCCAGGATCGGGCAGTGTTTCATTCTGTTGTGCATAAGGTCGCTATGAGTTAGTACTGACTCGATGGCACCTAACAGCAACAATGAATTTTTTAGTTATCATAAAAAGTAATGCTAAATACCACAATTTTTGTGTTGATTACATGTTAAATTATATCCAAATTATTTTGGTTAAATAAATTGTACTATTAAAATTAACTTGACAAGTTTCTTTTTACTTTTTTGAGTTCTTGGGTGATACAAATTGTTACATGCTCGACTACTAGCTAACAAAATCTAGTAGTTCATGCCTCCCCAGAGGTGCCTCAGAAGACACCTCTACTGAGCACACATGGAGTCACCAGAAGCCAAATAGATTCAATGACAGCAAACACATATGATTGTATAATGTTTCTACTAGCCATTGCTGTAGGACATGCAAACTTGATGCAGCTGACCCAGCCCAGGTAGAATGTGATTTCTCTATTTAGTTTCCACTGATGACCTAAAGAGGAGCCCTCTGCCAATCACAGCCCAGCTTTTTGGAATCCTGTGAACATTCATTCATCAGCCTTTCTCTTCCTTCCCAGGTTCCCATGCATCAAAAGCTACTGGAGTTTGTACCTCATGTATCTATGGAATGGATTTCACTAATCATTCAAATGTCCTCCCTTCCTGCTTAACCTCTACAGTTTGTAAACCAGGTACAGAACATATGGACTCTGGGTTCAGAGGTGGGATGTAGGACGACAAGGTAGGAATTGTAGCTGATGTAGAGTTAGGAAACCTGGGTCCAAGTTCCAACTTGACCTTTCATGTATCCTGAAACAGAATTATGCCTTTGAGTCAATAAAATAAGATATGCAAAGACAGAAATTAATTATAATTATAAAAGCCATGTAATTTGGTCTAGAAAATTTTTTTAAATTATCAGAAGGAAATGATGGAATAATAATCTGTTTTTATTGGGAAAGGCAGTATAGTTATTGCATAAGGAAAGGTGTAGCAGGGGGAAAGTGTGTGGTCTGAAGCTGTTGACACAGGTCTAGTCATGGACCAGCCTCCTTTGAGCTCTGTGTCTGCCCTTGGTTAAATGTGCAGCCTCTCAGCTGTTAACTTTCTAAATCCCCTCCCACCTCTCTTAGCAGGACCAGTTTTGTTTGAGGGGTTGGGAATCCAAGAGTTCCTCTCCACTTAGTGTCTTTCAATTATTACCCTGCCCATTGCTATTGATCCCAAATATTTTATCTCATATATTAAATAATGAATCATGTTGCACTCTTTTGTATGACTATGCCAACCATAAGAACCCTGGTAGCAGAGTGGATTATGAGCTGGGCTGCTAACCATAGATCAGTAGTTAGAATCTACCAGTCACGCCACAGTAGAAAAATGTGGCTTTCTACACCTGTGAAGATTAACACTCTTGGAAACCCTATAGAGGGTCACTATGAGTCAGATTGACTCAGTGGCTCACAACTGCCATCACCACCATTCCGACCATTGAGAGCAGTGGCTGTACTTTATGTGCCCTTGTCTGTTGTTGCAGAAAGTGGTCCTGAAATCTATATGCTGAGTGGGAAAGGGTTTGGTAGTTGAGGAAAAAGTCAGGGGAGCACATCTGTAAATCCTTGTCCTTTGTCTCCAGATGAAGATGAGGTACATCCGTGCATCCCCACCAGAAACACTGTGTGTTGATGCAAAGCTGGCACTTTCCACAGAGGAGATGCCCCTGAGTTCTGCCACAAGTGCAGCACTGGGTGAGACACAGGACCCAGGGACTTCCACCAGCTTGAGGGAGCCAACACAACTCCTGAAGTTTCAATGCACTCCATTCTCTTCCCTTCTTCCATTGAGTCCCCTCTAATCCTCATAGAACTTCACAGACACATTGGTCCCTGGAGCCTGCATGGCCCCTCATCATTCCTCTGCATGGCCCACCACCGTCCCTGCAACCACTCTCTCCACCTCCAACACTCCTTCCCTGAGGCAGGCCAACTCTCCACTGGGACATGTATCATTCCTCAGGTCCCACGATACTTTCGTGAGCTCACACAAATTCCTTAATTTTGTTCAAAATGAAAAGAAAGAAAAATTTACTAGTATTAGTCCTAGATTATGGTCATCTTTAGGAGTCCTGGTGTGGCGCTGTGGGTTAATGTGCCAGACTGCAAAGACGTTTAAACTGCAAGATCAGTGTTCAAGCTCACCAGCTGCTCCTCGGAATCCCTACACAGGGTCGCTATGGGTCGGGATCGACTCGACGGCACTTAACAACAACAACATAGTCATCTTTATACCAGTGCTTTATAAAATAGCATTTTTATTAATTTTTTTATAGAGAAAGGGACCCATGAAGACAAAATTACCAAAGGTCTCAGAAAGTCAGGCTTCACGTACTTAAAGTCCTGAGCCTAGTCACCCTGTTTCCCCTCAACTTTTCCCTTTACTGGAGTTTTAGGCACCAAGATTTTCTTCATTCTCCTCTTACCTGCTAGTGCTGCCAGAGTGGGAATAGAGTTAAGTCAACCAGCTGGAGGAGGTGGTTCAGCTTGTGGCCCAATGTCCTTTGAGATGCTGCACCTGGAGTGAAATCCCAGACAATGTGGCCACCCCCTCAGTGCCCAGGGAAGCTGATCTTGTGGGCTCACAAAGACCAGGCCTGAACCAGTAGTCTCTGAGAACTGATTAGGGAGACCCAAGGGCTGAACTGTTCATGCTCAGAGCCTTCTCCCAGCCACAATAGAGACAATAAGGGGAGCCTCATCCCTGGACACTTTAGACCCAGGTTCTTCCTCTAACATCTTGTCAGGGAACACTGGGAAGGGAATGTTACTCTTTCTTCTTATCTTTCCAGGCCTCACTCACAGGCCCCTTCATTTCTTCCTGTGTCTGTTCCTAGGTGCCCTAATGGGATGGTTCAGAACAGTTCCTGTACCCCCTGGAGTGACCTGAAGTGTGTCCCTGAAGAAGCAGGTACCAACGCCACTTGCTAATTTACAATCAGCCCAGAGCCACCAGGGAACACTAGAGAGCTTGAGGGGGAGAGCACAGGACACATCAGGAAGCTGGTCCACCTGCAACTTTGTCAGTAGGGGAAACTGGGGAAACCACAGTGTCTAAAGAGCCAGTAACCACAGTCTGTTCTTCCTCAGGCTTTAAAAACCTTGAAAACTACTTATGGATCTTTCCTGTATGGGTGATTTTGGTAATTCTGTCATTCCTGATGTATTTTTGGTGGAGTTACACCCATCAAGGTAAGAATGGGTTTGTTGGGGTATGAGTGGGTGGATGCAGGATCACTCACTGCCAACCACCTCACCTTCCCCTAATCTGTCTGAAATTATTGGTGACCAGGATTCATACTAGTCTTCTCACTTGATGGGTCCCTCAGTTCCTTGATCGTGTCTCTCAGGGTATTTACGTCTTATAATCTCAAGAGGGCAGAGGAGCTGTCATTGCTTGGTAGACTAACTTTACATTGCTCATCTTCTCCCCGTCTCCCCTAGGTGCCCCTAGAAATGGAAGCAACCCATCTCTGTTCTCCTCACACCTGAGTCAGTCAGTCCCAAGAGTCTTGGTTTAGAATCTCAGCCCTGCCCTGGGGGGAGACTAGAGATGCAAAGAGGGGTCCTCCCACTCCACTCACTAAAGGAGATGGTCCTTCTCTTCTAGGTTGGGCCTCCAGCTGCATGGACAGAGTAAGTTGGTATATTTTTTTGTTGAGAGTATTAATTCACAGGCACTGCTTCCTGTTAACAGTGTACTAGGTGAGTTGGATCCCTGATGTGACTTTTGCTCTCCCCCCAGCTTGTCGCTGTTCCCTGGTGACTCTAGGCTCATTGTGAATTGTCAGGTAGCCCATTTGACTCCCCATAAGCCAACTGTTGTTGTTAAGCACCGTGGAGTCGGTTCCGACCCATAGTGACCCTGTACAGGGTTTCCGAGGCTGTAAATCTTTATGGGAGCAGAATGCCTCATCTTTCTCCCACGGAACAGCTAGTAGTTTTGAACTGCTGACCTTAAGGTTTGTAGCCCAATTCGTAACCACTACGCTACCAGAGCTCCTTGTGATGCTGAGGTATTGTCCTTCTGCTGTTTGGTAGATGCTTAGGCACCATCACAGGATCCTGATGCAGCAGCAGAACCCGGATAGAGCTGTCACACACTATCCAGGAGAGACGGCTTCCACTGGGATCTGTCCAATAACACTGTCACCCTAGTTGGACTGTGTACCCATCCAGGATGATATCTTTGTAAGGAGTGGAGAATGCAGGACCAACTTACCTTGACTGTACACCTCTAAATGAATCTCTTTGTCTTCCCTAGGTCTTGTTCTGGTATCCATGGTCTAGAAGACAGCCTAGGACTCATGGCCATACTCACACTGAGGCCCTGAGCAACGTAGAATCACAGACCATGCTAACCCCTGAGCTAGGAAGGGAAGGCCAGGAGCCAACTAGGGTGACAGTGTTATCGGATAGATCCCAGTGGAAGCAGTCTCTCCTGGTGAGTGGGTTACACTGTGCGTGGGCCTGGCTCTTTCTCTTCACCCATTAGTCTTGGTAGAAACAGGGAGGATAGTGTCTAGTCAGCTCTCCTGAGCCATAGCGGTATGGTGTCAGTGGACCTGAGGAGAAGGGGCTGCATATTTAAGACTAAACCTGCTCACTTGATGTAACAGGTTATATAACTTCCATCTTCCTCTGGTTTTGTCCATTTCTATAACAAATACAAAATGCTTACATAGACTGTGATCTCTTTCTTTTCTTTTTCTTTACATTTCTTGCTTCAATGCCACATGTAAAAAATATAAAGTTTTTTTTAATAAGGTCAATAACCATCTATCTAATTAAAAATTGATGTGTATGTGTTTTTAACGTGGATAACATCTGTATATATCTGTAGTTAGAAATATTAAATAGAAAATATTCAGTGACTACTGAAAGCTCCCTCCTTCATTTTCCAGGCCTACTTTTATTCGTGGCAAATTTCTTGTGATTATTTGCTTAAATCTTTGTGTATAATGAATATAAAAGAGAATGGGATTTTTCCACGACTTGTTGTAGCCCTCTAATATATATTTATGTGTGGGTGCATATATATAGAATATATAATATATGCATACACATATACATATATATGTATAGATGTTTACCACCACTCATCTGCCAATCACAGGCCATGATGTACTGTGGTAGCTTATGTGTTGCTGTGATGCTGGAGCTATACCACCACTATTTTAAATACCAGCAGGCTTACCCATAGGGGCAGGTTTCAGCTGAGCTTCCAGACTAACACAAACTAGGAAGAAGGAGAGACAGACTACTTCTGAATATTTGGTGGTGATGATTATGTGCCGTGGAGTCAATTCTGACTCATAGTGACCCTGTATAGGATTTCTGAGGCTGTAAATCTTTATGGGAGCTGAAAACTTTCTGACTAGCAGTGGAACACTGTAAGCACCAGAATATTGAATATTGACACTTGAAGAAGAGCACCAAAATATTGTCAGATAAGAAGATGAGCCCCCAGGTTGGAAGGCACTCAAAATATAACTGGGAAGAGCTGCCTCCTCAAAGTAGAATTGACCTTGATGATGTAAATGTAGTAAAGCTTTTGGACGTTCATTTGCTGGTGGGGCACAACTTAAAATAAGAGTTGTAAACATCCTTTAATAATCAGAACAATGGAATCTATGAAGTATGAATCTAGGAAAATGGAAGTTGTCAGAAATGAAATGGAATGCATAAACATCAATATCATAGGCACTAGTGAGCTGAAATGGACTGGCATTGCCATTTTGAATCTGACAATCACATGGTTTATTATGCTGGGAACGACAAATTGAAGAGGAATGGTGTCACATTCATCATCAAAAAGAACATTTCAAGATCTGCTTTGAAGTACAATGCTGTCTATGATTGGATAATATCCATATGCGTACAATGAAGATCAGTTAATACAACTATTATTCAAATATACGCAGCAACCATTAAAACCAGGATGATGAAATTAAAGAATTCTATCAACTTTTTCAGTGTGAAATTGATCAAACATGCAATCAAGATGTACTGATAATTACTAGTGATTAGAACACAAAGGTTGGAAACAAGAAGGATCAGTTATTGGAAAATATGGCCTTGCTGATAGAAAAGATACTGGAGATTGCCTGATAAAATTTTGTAAGACCAATGACTTGTTCATAACAAATATATTTTTTAAAACAAATAAAAAATGACTTTACACATGGACCTCACCAGATGAAATACACAGAAATCAAATTGATGAAATCTTTAGAAAGAGATGGTGGAAAAGCTCCATATTATCAGCCAAAACAAGACCAGGGGCAGTCTGTAGGACAGACCATCAATTGCTCATATGTAGTTCAGGCTGAAACTGAAGAAAATTAAAACAAGTCCACAAAAGCCAAAATATGACTTTGAACATATCCCACCTGAATTTAGAGATCATCTCAAGAACAGATTTGATGAGTTAGACACAAATGACCGAAACCAGAAGAGTTGTGGGATGGCATCAAGAATATCATACAGTAAGAAAGCAAAAGGTCATAATAATAAGACAAGGAATAAATAAAAGATCAAAATGGATATCCAAGGAGACACTGAAACTTGCTCTCCAGCATAGAGATGTTAAAGCAAATGGAAGAAATGAGGAGGCAAAGAGCTGAATAGAAAATTTCAAAGGGCAGCTTGAAAAGATAAAGTCAAATATTATAACAAAATGTACAAAGACCTGGAGCTAGAAAACTAAAAGGGAAGGACATGTTCAGCATTTCTCTAGCTGAAGGAACTGAAGAAAAAATTCAAACTTCCACTTGTAGTATTGAAGGAGTCTATGTGCAAAACACTGAATGATGTAGGAAGTATCAAAAGAAGATGGAAGGAATTTACAGAGTCACTGGATCAAAAAGAAATGGTTGATGTTCAACCATTTCAGGAGGTAGCATATGATTAAGAGCCAATGATACTGAAGGAAGGAGTCCAAGGTACACTGAAAGCATTGGTAAAGCATAAGGCTCCAGGAATTGATGGAATACAAGTTAAAAATTTTCAGTAAACTGATGCAGCACTGGAGGCACTCACTCATCTATGCCAAGAAGTTTGGAAGACAACTACCTGGCCAACTGACTGGAATATTTGTTCCCATCCCAAAGAGAGGTGACTCAACAGATATGGAAATCATTGGGCAGTATCATTAATATCACAGGCAAGTAAAATTTCTAAAGATAATTTAAAAATGGCTGCAACAGTACATTGACAGGGAACTGCCAAAGATTTAAGCCGAGTTCATACAAGGATATGAAATGAGGGATATCATTGCTGATGTCAGATAGACCTTGACTGAAAGCAGAGAATAACAGAAATATCTTTACCTGTGCTTTATTGACTACACAAAGACTTTCTATTGCATGGATTGTGACAAACTACAGGCAACATTGCAGAGAGTGAGTACTCAGGAACACTTAATTGTGCTCATGAGGAACCTGTACGTAGACCAAGAGGCAATTGTTTGAATACAACAAATGAACACTGAATGGTTTAACATTAGAAAAATTGTATGCCAGTGTTATACCCTTTCACCAAAATTATTCAATTTTTTTGCTGAGCAAATCATATGGGAAGCTGGATTGTATAAAGAAAAACATGGCAGCAGAATTGGAGGGAAACTAATTAACAACTTGCAATATGCAGATGATACAGCCTTCCCTTTTATTTTTTTAATGCTTTATTGTGAATTATGTGATAGTTTACATGGGAGGACATCCGCTTCACAGTGATCCCGTCATATCGTTTCCTTGCCATGGTTATAATCCCTTTCATGCATCATCCATCAACCAAAGGGTATACCCCGTAAGCCTGCCTCCCGGTCGTCTGCATACAGCCCCTCTCCCTCTCTGGGTCCAAAGTCCCCAGCTGCTCCATCTCCCCACATCATCATCTCTGCCTCCATCCTTGGCATCACTGCTTCTCTGGGTAGAGTTCCCTTCCCCGCTCTTCTCCTTTGATGGTCCCAGGAACCTCTGCTCCTAGACTGCAAGGTTAATCACTCCCCTCCCTTTGCTCCAAAACATCTGCCTTTACATTTCCAGCCCTTACAATCAGTCCTGATAACAATTCTTCACTATTGTATCGCAAGAGACCTATCCGCATCTCCTTTCATCAGCCCTGACTAGGCAGAATGGATACTACACAGTGGAGATTCTACCTTGCTCCATGCCCTCTGGATCTAGGTTCCCTCTTGAAAGCTTGTAATCCACTCACTTCTTGCCTCTGTAGCACCCCCTTTCTGGGTAGCCAATGTCCAAGTTGCCTATCCCTGTCCTCTCCGTGTGTGGAGGAGGTGGGAATGATTCTTGCTGTGAAGATTT
>NW_006408582.1:14535209-14538144 GCF_000296735.1 Chrysochloris asiatica
TGCCCTCTCTTCTTATCAGCTGGACACTTCACTGTTCACTCTAGTCCTCTGTGGCTGTCACTGACTCTGGGTTCAAGAGTCCCCTGGACTTGGCACACTGCTGGCCAACCAGGTCTCCACCCCAGTTCACAGGAGTCTATTGAGTGTTGTAGGGGTTAACTTGCAGCTTTATTGCTGTTTTTTCCTCACTTCCCCTTATCGATGATGAACATGGTTACCAATCAGAGCATGCATTCCCACTGAGCACACCACCACCCCCCCAAGATATACATGAATAGATGGAAAGATTGGACAAAATATGTATTTCATTTATAAATGAGTGGTATACTCATTAAGGGAAATGCCATATAGATTTAAGTGTAAATGTCATATAGATTTCTAGCTCAGGCTAGAGATCTATGTGAAGACTAATATAAAGCAAGGAAACTAAGGAAAACATTTCTGCCAAGTCCTAAGAACATTACAGATAACAACTAGCTTGTTTCTTTAACGTTAGATATATCAAACCCTCTTAGAATGTTTCTACATTCCATAAAAGCTGGTGTCAACAAGCATTGGCCCCTCTGACCTGCCTTGTTTTCTTCTTAGCCAAATGAGGAAGAAAGGATTTCCAGAGACAATTTGATGACTCTTCAAAAGATTCTTCTGAACGTTAGGCTTCCCTGGACATTTGGACGTCCTGGTTCTCTTTGTTCCTTGCACTATAAAAACCCTTGAAGGTCTTTGGTATGACACCCAGTCTCATGATGTTACCTGTCTAAATAATAAATTATAAGATTGAATAAAATATATTTGCAATAAAAAGAAGACAGTATTCATAAATACAAGCATCATAGCAGTAAAATAATTCAGTTCCTCCTTTTTTTCATTTCTTGTTTGTAAGTCAGAATTCTCAGAACAGTGGCCAGAGATTCTGAGAGAAATAGGCATTTGGTCTTGTTTCCCCATGAAGTTTCCTCTTATCAGCTATAGAAATTCTAATCTTATGGATATATCCTCCTATTCTAAGGTATTTGGGGAAAATCAGAACTGGTGTTTAGTTTTATCAAAAGTCATTTCCGTATCCATTGGCATGATCTGATGTTTTCGTTTTCTTATTTAAACTTAAAAAAAAAAAAAAGTTTGCATAAATTTTATCAAAAACGTAAATTAAAAAAAAAAAAAAGCATGCATGCAATCTGGAATAAATCCTACTTTAGACTTTCCCATAAACCTTCATATATAGTCTTATATTTGAGCCTCATAAAAGCCTTTGAGGACTTGTTAGCCAGGATGAGGATTGACTAGATGGTACAAAAGGAAACTCTGTTAGCCAGGGTGAGGATTGACTAGATGGTACAAAAGGAAACTCTGGGGTTGTAGAAACGGTTTGTGTTTTGATTTGGGTATTGTTTACAAAAGTGAGAACAGTTGTCAGAATTGAAATGGGACACAGAATCTGTGCACCTCACTGCATGTCACATAAGGATCAATGAGTAAATAAGCAAAGAGTCCTTGTGAGGGATGCAGGCTAGGTTTATTTCCAATCCTAGTCAATCTCAGAGGGGGTGATGGTGTGCCCCAGGTCACAGAGTTGCTTGGGTGTCAGAGTTAGTTCTAGAAATCAGGGTTCCTTAGTTGGATCCAAGGGTGTTCTGTTTTGACCCACACTCAGATGCTGAAGTGTCTCAGATAAGAATGATGTTGCTGGTTTCCATGACAAGTGCAGACCCCACTGAAAGTAAATCTTTCATTCAGTGCAGTGTTGTGTAAAACATGAATGCTATTTCATCAATGTTTTTGGTATATTGATAAGATGGGAAAATAATATTTTATAAATATTGAGTTACATTAAAAGTGCTATTAAAACCATTGCACATTTTCCCTAATGTAGCTATGAGGAAATATGACATTCTATTTATAACTCTTATTATACATCCGTTGGATGGCAACATAAGTGTATTTCACAAACATCTCATATGTTCTATGGTTAAATTTAACCTCTTATAGGTTCAATTAATTACAAATTGAAGAGAAATGGTGTTGCATTCATTGTCAAAAAGAACATAGCCAGATCAGTCATGAGGTACAATGCTGTCTGTGATAGGATAATACACACGCGCCCACAGGTAAAACCAGTTAACACCACTATTATTCAGATGTACACACCAACCACTAAATCCAGTGAGGATAAAAAAGAAGAATTCTACCAACTTCTTCAATCTGAAATTGATCAAACATGCAATCAAGATGTATTGATCATTACTGGTGATTGGAATGCAAGGTTGGGTGCAAAGACAAAGTATCAGAAGTTGGAAAATATGGCCATGGTGATAAAAATGATGCTGGAGATCGCATGATAGAAGTCTGCAAAATCAATGATTTGTTCATTTCAAATAGCTTCTTTTTTTTTTTTTTCAAGTACCTTCTTTAGACAGCATAAGAGACAATTACAATTACACACATGGACCTCTCCAGATAGAATACATAGAAATCAAATTGACTACATCTGTGGAAAGAGACAAAGGAAAAGCTCCATATCATCACTCAAAACAAGGCCAGAGGCAGATTGTGGAACAGACCACCAATTGCTCACATGCAAATTGAAACTGAAGCTGAAGAAAATGAAAACAAGTCCACAAGAACCAAAATATGACCTTGAATATATCACACCTGAATTTAGAGATCATCTGAAGAATAGATTTGATAGATACATTAGACACTAAAGACCAAAGACTAGAAGACATCAAGAACCTCATACATGAAGAAAGCAAAAAGTCATTAAGAAGACAAGAAAGAAGGAAAAGGTCAGTAGAGACACTGGATGTCAGAAAAGACACTAAAACTTGCTCTCTAGCATAGAGATGCTAAAGCAAACGGAAGAAATGAGGAGGTACAAGAGCCAAACAGAAAATTTCAAAGATCAGCTAGAAAAGATAACGCCAAATATAACAAC
>NW_006408582.1:14539639-14542395 GCF_000296735.1 Chrysochloris asiatica
GATATCATGTTTGGTAAGGTGGAGGGTCAGAGAAAAAGAGGAAGACCCCCCAGTGTGATGGATTGACCAAGTGACAGCTTCAATGGGCTCAAGAGTGACAATAGTGAGGTTGGCCCAGGATCAAGCAGTGTTTCATTTTGTTGTGCATAGGGTAGCTATGAGTCATTACCAATTCGATGGCACCTAACAACAACAACATAAGTTCAATTGCTGATTAAAATCTATTTGCTCCCTTGTAGCTTTCTGCCTCAGAGTCAGTGAGATCAAGACAGCATAAAGCCAGAGATCTCCTAGCTCTAGCTCTTTGTTCTTCTCACAAAAGCAGATGCCACAGTCCTGGGACTTGACTCTCATGGTAAGTGCAGCCTAAACTGTGTCCTTCCTCTGAGATCCTCTGTTGCTGCCACAGTTTGTCTCTGTCCTCTGGTGGGTACTGTAGGTAGGTTGCTTTCTTTCTCCATTATGCTCCTCCCCATTTTTGGTGTCAGTCCTCCCCTAGGATAAAATTCTATTGACCTTGTCTGCTCCTCAGTACCTTGGATGTGGCGAAGTACAGGCAGTGATGCTTGGTTATTTGTGGATGGGGAAGCATGTGGAGAATATGGAGCAACAGGTAGACCACAATACGGGGTCATTAGTTTCTACTCTGGGGGCCTGATCCTGAATTAGGATTCTCTGCCAATTCTGAAGTGCATCCCAACTAATCTCATTGTCTCTCTGACTATTGTTATACCATTCATCCATCTTTCCTGGCCCTGACTTCTGAGTTTTGTTTTTGGACAAATGCTACCCTTTTGGTCTCTTATGGTTTACTGTACTGAGGATCAATACATCAATACAATTAACCATAAGAATACATTCCTCCCTGGTGTTATTATTTACTTTATTTTGTTGTTATTAAGTGCTGTTGAGTTAGTTCTGATTCACAGTGACCCTGTATAGGGTTTCTGAGGCTTGGCTGATGAGTTTGAATCAATGACTTCTGGTTCAAACCGACCTTGTAGTCAGTGCTTATCCTATAGGTCCACAACAGGATTCTATTTACTTTATATGTGTGTCTATTGTTTGTCTAAAAGTTGAACCCTAGGTGTGGGTTTAATTCCAGACTTTGAGGACCATATCAGAGATTTCACTAGTCTCTATCAGATCAGTAAGTTTGATCATATATATATATATATTTTAACATTGAGGCATTTTATTATAAAAAGTCAGGCTTGTATACATAATAAACTAGTATGTACATTAAAAAATTCAGCATATATTTACTTCGCTTTTTAGCTTGACCTTCTAGTAAATCTTTAGCTTCACTGGTTTTGGCTGCTGTATAAGGAGATCTTCCCTTGTCAGGGTGATTTAAGAACATGATTCATTGATGAGCATCTCTTATTTTTCCTTTATTGGCAGTAGGGACCCAATATTAATGCTGCTTCCCATTTTGTCATTTGGGGTTCAAATCCACTTCTGTAATAAACACTACTGAAATCAGATTTTGGTAGACTTTGAAAACCTTTTTTTTCATGGCTTGCAAAACATTTGTTCTTGTTGTTGTTAAGTGCTATCGAGTCGGTTCCGACCCATAGCGACCCTGTACAGGGTTTCCAAGGGTGTAAATCTTTACGGGAGTAGAAAGCCTCATCTTTCTCCTGCAAATCCTGCAGCAGCAATGGTCGTCAGTCCAACTGCTACCACTGTACTGGACATGGCTCCAGCTCGGCTACTCTTCCTACATCAGGTGTACAGCTCATTCCAGCCCAGAGGCGGTGGCGCCCAGCCCCACGACGTGTTCTCCACCGACAGATACAAACTGCCGCAGCACCACTAACCTTTTATATTTTTTTATTTTTATTGGACATTTTTTTTCTTCCTGTCCAGGACTTTCTATAGTGGTAGCTGGGCACCATCTAGTTCTTTAAAACTCCAGATCGTACAGGCGGCAGTTTGTGTGGTCCATTTTCTCTTTGGACTAAATGTTTCCTTGAGTTTTCAGTTTTTTTCAATCATCTTTGTTTTGGATATGGAGAGGGACAATAATTATGTCTTAGACTGCTCATAAGCTTCTAAGACCCCAGTCACTACTCACCAAAGTATGTTCTTATATCTTTAGATGATTCTTTATTTACATTTGTAAGTAAGGTTTCAGCTCACTTGTCCCTTTCTCACTGACTTCTAAAGTATTAGCCTCATCAGTCTTATTTGCTCATTTATTTACATGCTCATTGTATTTCTTTCCATGTTAAGTGCCGTCGAGTTGAATACGACCCATAATGACCCTGTATAGCGTTTCCTAGGAGCGGCTGGTGAGCTTGAACCACTGGCCTTGCAGTTCAAATGACTTGCAGTCTGACGCATTAGCCCACAGTGCCACACCAGGACTCCTTTTCTAGATTTATTTCATAGGACTATTAAATTATCTTATTTTGTTGGTGTTGTTCTTTTGCCTACTGTTTTAGATCCAGTCCAAATAGTACCAGATACTTTATAAGTATTTATTTAATTGTTGAGTTCCTTTCATGAAACTCCCTTGTGGGAGAATACTTCTTGGAAGGACTTGTTGGCAATATCAAGCAACACAAAGAAGGCCATTAGATACAAATTACTTATATATTTGTTAATTCATGACCAAATTAAATATGGAACTTGATATAAAAAGATGAATATTGGTGATTTTTTTCTCCCCCTCCTCTTTCTTCTCATTCTTCCTCTGAAAAGCTCTCTCTGAATGACATAAGTGCAAGGATATACATTCTTTTTTTTTT
>NW_006408582.1:14542776-14544841 GCF_000296735.1 Chrysochloris asiatica
CATCAGATTCCCCCTTATTTATTGTTTGTTTAAGGGATGCTGCCTGAAGGATATACATTCTTGAAGTCACTGCTGTTTTTCTCCCTGTATGCCTTCAGACCACCACTCGTCTGTCAGTTTGTCCTACTGTGGTGGTTTGCATGTTGCTGTGATGCTGGAAGCTATGCCTCCAGTATTTCAAAACCCATAGTGGGCAGGTTTCAGCAGAGCTTCCAGACTAACACAGACTACAAAGAAGAACTTGGAAAACTACTTTAAAAACATTGGCCAGTGAACATCTTACAAATAGCATCACAGAATTGTCTGACATAATGCTGGAAGATGAGCCCCTTAGGTTGGAAGACCCTCAAACTATGACTGGGGAAGAGCTGCCTCTTTAAAATATTTGTTGTTATGGGACGTCAAGTTGGTTATGACTCAAAACTACCCTCTATAGGATTCTGAATCTATATATCCTCAGGGGAATAGAAAATCTTGTCTTTCTCCCACAGAATGGCTGGTGGACTTGAACCTCTGACCTTATGGTTAGTAGTCCAGTATTGATCCTATACTACCAGCAGCACTCATTTAATATGGCTATTGGAGCTGAAATTACTACAGCTACTGGAACCAGATTTACCCTCCAATAGGTCTTTGTTGAAGGGTTTAAAGTGAACCTGTCCATGTGTCCTGTAAGATAATCACAAGGTCAGTGGTTCTAGCTCACCAGCCATTTCTTAGAAACCCTATACAGGGCCACTATGAGTCAGAACCAACTCAGCAGCACTTAACAACAACAACTGAGTTCCATTTGCAGTGTCTGTTATTTTTCCATCATGTTGCTAAGAGTCGGTACAGACTTGATGGCACCTAACAACAACAATAACCTTTCTTGATCAGGAGTGGGTAATTTGCATGTCTGCTGCCCTCCTTGGATGTGGTAGCCATTTCTCAGGCTTCCTCTCCAGAACCATGATTCCCCATCACCTTGGTCATTCACCCTCGTAGACACCATGACTACTACAGAAATTTGAATGGGTCATCACTGCCATGGAGCGGGGTAGGGGTGGAGGGGTTGTGCGATTGGCCTGAGGTTATCTAGAGTCACTGAAGCCACCAGTGCCCATCCCACTGAGATTTTGATCTGATAAATGCAGCATTCCCCCACCCCCAGGAGAGGGGTGTCTGAGCCAACAGCAATTATGTGGATGGAGCAAACTTTTCAGGATCTTCATTGGCTTGTGTGGCACAACTCAAAAAGAAAAGAAATAACTGCAAACATCCATTATTAGAGCAGATGAAGACTGAATCTAGGAAATTGGAAGTCATTAAAAATTAAAAGGAACACATAAAGTTAGATACCCTAGAGATCAGTGAGCTGAAATGATAGGTATTGACTTTTTTGAGTCAGCCAAGAATATGTTCTACTATGGGGTTTTTTTATTGCGGAAAATACAATTCTGTATTTATTGTTGAGGAGAAATGGTGTCATATTCATCATCAAAAAGAACATTTCAAGATCTACCCTCAAGTATAACACTGTCAGTGATAGGATAGTATCCGTACACCAACAAGAAAGACCAGATAGTATGACCAGTTCAAATTTAAACACCAACCACTAATGCCAAAGATGAAGAAACTGAAGATTTTTTTAACCAAATTCTGCAGTCTGAAATTTGTCAAACATGCGATCAAGATGCATTGATAATTCCTAGTGATGGAGCTGAAATGAAGAAAGATGGGTAGTTGGAAAATATGTCCTTGGTTATAGAAAAGACAACAGAGATTGCATGATAGAATTTTTGAAAACCAACTTATTCATCCAAATATTTGTTTTCAATGAAATAAGCAGTAACAGTACATGTAGACATCACCAAATAGAATACACAAGAATCAAATTGACCCCAACTGTGAAAAGCAATTATGTTCTCCAAAATCTCACCCAAAATCATCAGTCAAAACAAAGCTAGAGGTAGAGTGCAGAGCAGACAATCAATTGCTCCTATACAAATTAATGGTGATGATGAAGAAAAAGAAAACAATCCAAAATAAGAACTTGAGTATGTTGTTTGTTGTTAGGTGCCAT
>NW_006408582.1:14547312-14549066 GCF_000296735.1 Chrysochloris asiatica
AAAAAATTACTGGGTAATTGGTGTTGTTGTTATTAAGTGCTGTCAATTTGGGTCGCTATGAGTCAAAACTGAATGGTCTGGAGAATGTTCCACGTGTACTGGAAAAGATGACATATAGTGCTGTTGTTGGGTTGAAATTTCTGTACAAATCTATGAGGTCAGATTTATTGATTGTGTTGTTTAGTTCCTCTATGTCTTTGTTATTTCTGGTTGTTCTGTCCTTTCTGATGTTACATTCTTCTTCACATGTGCCACCTTCTCAGATTATTTGCTCAGCATACAGGTTGGATAAGTATGGTGAAATAATATATGTAAGGTTGCTATGAGAAAAAATCAACTCAATGGCAAACAACATTTAAAAATTTGTAGCTTTTTGACAACCCACAACATTTTGTTACAAGAAAAATAGTGGTGTTTCTAGCCCATCTTCTAAGTAAACCAAAAAACCTGTTGCTGTCCAATTGACTCTGACTCATGGCAGCCCTATGTGTTATAGAGTAGAACTGTGTTCCACAGGTTTCCTTGGTTGTAACTTTATGAAAGCAGATTGCCAGTCCTTTCTTCCCCCGTTCTGCTCTTTGGGTTTGAACAACCAGAAATTCATGCCATCCTTTATCGTTTCTTTTCTAAATATATTACTACAAAAATGGTAAGTGATTTTTCTCACCTACATTTTTCTACAGGTGCATAGCTTGTTTTGAGGAAGTCAGCTGACATGGCATAAATATACTCAAGCATCGTATGAAGAAGTCCTGGGAGTGACTGAGCTAAAGGTCTCTGACTTGGGGGTAGTTTAACTGAAGGATTGCAAATGAACAGTTGTGGTCCAGAAACTCGGGCTGCACCCAAGTCAGGCTGCCCCTGAGGAACTTGTAAAGCCTACCTCAGGGAACAAGGAACTTGCAAAGTGTTTCTTTGTACACAGCCATGACCTTTAGCTCAGTCTACACAAACATTTAGCTGCTCTAATCTGTTTAGGCTAGCTACCATGAGCTACAGTCTTTTGATAAAGTCCAACTTACTGCATGCACAAACAATACCAAATATTCTTGCACTCTTTTCCGTGTCCCAAGCACCACCCCTTGTTAAAGTGCATAAAATAAACTTGCTACACTTGGTCTGGGTTTCAGTTTCTCCATCAGCATCCCACCTGGTCCCAACTTTACTTCATTCATTTGTGTCTTGTGTCTTTCTTTTTATTCTAATCTTCCATGGCCACTACTCAGGTTTAATCGTTCTGTGCTGGACACAGAGAATAGCCGAAGTCAGATGCGGCACCAAGTCATCAAGAAACTGAGACTTTTGCAGTAGTCATGTGATTGAGCCATCTTGATAGCAGATCCTCAGCTCCAGTAAATCCAACTGATGATTACCATTTCATGAGAGACTGTGAACCAAACCCATTACTTGAGATACCCTCAAATCCCTAACCCACTTAAGTAATCAGATTATTAATGTGTGCAGCATTAGCTGAGGACAATTGGAGTAATTCCACTGTGAAAAATTACATCAGGAAAAAAATTACAGCTTAATTTTTATAAAATGCATATTTCATTGAAGTGACTCTAAATCCATTTCTCCCTTCTTCCCTTCCTCCCTTCCTTCTTTTTGTTCATCTGTTTATACCCAATGAAATGCCATCCCCTCTGTACATAAGGCAGATAGGGATGAGCAACTTAGATAATAGGTACCTAAAATGACGGGGTGATAAAGGCACGAAGTGACTGGCTTACAAGGTTTCAAGGAGGAGTTTA
>NW_006408582.1:14549841-14551501 GCF_000296735.1 Chrysochloris asiatica
AAAAAAACCTTTAAAAAAACAAACCCAAATTTCCATAGTTTTTGTGCACTTATTATTTTAAAAATGACATATTCTCCTACATCACACATTCTGAAATAGAAATACTAAGTAGCCCAGGTTTCCACTTGGACTTGGGAGCTGTGTGTGATGTACCAGGGGAGGCATGGAAAGGTGGGACTCTGTTTACAGGAAATAGATTAATCCATTTATATAAAGGAAAGTCTTGCATGATATCCTATTTGCAATTTACAAGCCAAACATTCTTACTGTGCTATAATTTGAATATAGCCTCAATGTGCAGGATGTAAACTGGGCCTCTTTTGTTTTTATCTCTGACTTTGCTTGCCAAGAACAATATAAATCCTTGGGTGTACTAAATAAGGGGCCTGGAGTTGAGAATATATAGATGCCAAATCCAGAAGTGTTGAAGGAGGCAAGGGAAATAGAAGAGAAGGTTGAGTTGTCATAGATGGAATCCCGGCTCCATGCCTCCTTCCAGGCACTACTTGCAGGATTATTTTAAAAAATTGTTTCAAGTTTATCATATCCAGAAGTACATTGAGAAGAGAAGATTGGGTCTGTCTTCACTTCCTAGCATGTGTTGTATCCATAACAGGTGCCATGTATGTTGAACCAAGGCTTAGCATGCAGGGCCCCCAATCCATTCCATCTGGTGTTTAGGTAACACTGGCTCAGAAACATTGCTCGGCAACCAGCAGTTCTGTTTCTCATCCTAGGCTAGGCAACTGAATGCGCTTTTGCTTTCAAGCGAGAAGGGTTTTACAGTAAGGGGTTGTTTCGCTTTTTTATTTGCTTTACAGTATTAAATATGAAATGTGTTGATAATGATACTGTAACTGTCTTTCAATACAAGTTTTATTAACAAAGTACTTTTGCATTAAATGTATTATCATATCTCACAAACCTTGTAGAATAAGGTTTGCATAATAATGTACATAAATAATGTACATAAATAATGTACAAGCCGATCCCTTGTGAGCCTAGAAAAAAGACGTCAAGACCTGTTTGGTTTCCTGAGAGTTAGGCCCACCACCAGGTACACCCATAGCAGAAGGTTGCCTGGCTTTTCTCCTGGTTGCTCCACCCTACTCACAAAACACACCAGCTGTTGGTAGTGAAGAAAGTCCCTCTAGGAAATCCCCAGATAAGATCTGGAGTTTAAAGCCTTATCGAGCTGGTACACGGAGCTTTACTGAAGTACTGTCGCAGCGGGGAACGGGCTTGCGGGTGGAGCTGAGACCCGGGTAGGATGCGCCTAAGGAACCAAGTGGTGGTGAGAAGCCTGGCCCCAACTCTTCGTCGCCTTATGCGTGATGCTGCTAGTCTGGGATGGGAAAGGTTTGCCAGGGATGTGGGTGTCGGTGCAGGGAGAGTGGGGTCCCTGGCGGGCTGGCGGGAGACTCGCCCCGCTGCCCCGAGGCCGGGACTTGCCAGGGCAGGACGAACCAGCCGGGGGAGGGACAGACTTGGGCCGTGAGAGGTCCGCCGCTCTGCAGAGCTTATCACATTGAGCGACCGCAGGAGTAAACTGGAAAAAAATAAAATAATAACAATAATAATAATAATAAAAGGGAGAGAGAGAAAGGAATGGAGCGGCAAACTTCTGAGTAATTGTGGAGGGAGTCTCTCCCCACCTCCC
>NW_006408582.1:14552191-14552740 GCF_000296735.1 Chrysochloris asiatica
GCGGCTGGTAGTTTCGAACCACTGACCTTAAGGTTCGCAGCCCGATTCGTAACCACTATGCTACCAGAGCTCCTCCGGAAACACTACGCAGAGTTGGAACCCACTTAACAACAACAACATAACTTATTTAAAGTACTGAATACTGAACTTATTTTAAAATACTGAAGCAAAAAATATATGTATTACTAGACGTTTTATGCAGGTATATTCAGATTTATCATATTATCTTTAATATCGGCATAGTATATTATATTTATGGGTGAAGCAGATAGCTAGCAAACCAGTTTATTTGACTCTATCCTCGTATGGGTGGTTATTTTCTTTATATTCCGTTTTCTCATTCCAACACAGTTCTGGTAGTGTAGTGGTTACGAATCCGGCTGCTAATTTCACGGTCAGCAGTTTGAAACCAGCTGTTTCGCGGGAGAAAGATGAGGCTTTCTGCTCCCGTTGGAGCTGACTCCACGGCACACCACCACCACCCATTCCAACTGTACTACGGTGAATATGCTTGCATATATCAGATATGGTCACTATGAGTTAGAATCA
>NW_006408582.1:14553700-14554726 GCF_000296735.1 Chrysochloris asiatica
TATGATTTAATTTCTGTGCTAGGCTTTTACTCTCAGGTCCCTCTGTATCAGAGTAGGAATTGTGAACTGCTGAAGGCTCAGAAGCATAGATCATTGGACCATAATAGAATCTTGACATTGGAGGCAGGAGACAGCCAGACCCTGATACTTGTTTCTAGCATTGTGACTCTGAAGAGGGCTCTCTGTCTCCTTTGCAAAGTTTGGAAAGATTTAAAAAAAAAAAAATTAAGTATTTATTCAAAACATTAAAATGCTACAAAGCATGTTCTCAAATCATAATACTATAAAGTTAGAAATCAAGAATAAGAAGATTGAGGGAAAAAATACCAAACACATGGAAATTGAATAACACCCTGATTAAAAGCTACTGAGTAATAGAAGACATATTGTTGTTAAGTGTCATTGAGTTGGTTCCGACTCACAGTGACATTACATAGGGTTTCTAAGTAGCAGTGGTAGGTTTGAACTATTGGTCTTGTGATCCAGTGCATTATCTTGCAGACCATATCAGGACTCCAATAGCAGACATAAAAAAGAAAAGAAAAAAGAAATCCTTGTATTAAATGAGAATGAAAATACAGCATGCCAAAACCTTTTGGACACAACAAAAGCAGTGCTGAGAGGGCAACTTATAGTAATAAATGCACATATTCAAAAAGAAAAAAAAGAACCAAAATCAACACCTTAACACAACATCTCTAGAAATTAGGAAAAAAGCAGCAAAGTAAGCCAACAACCACAAGAAAAAAAGAAGTAACAAAGGTTGTTGTTGTTAAGTCCTTTCAAGTCTCTTCTGACCCATAGCAAGCCTATATAGGGTTTTCAAGAAGTGGCTGGTGAGCTTGAACCCTTAGAGCAGAAATAAATGAAACAGAAAAACAATAAAAAGAATCAACAAGACAAGAAGTTGGTTTTTTGAAAGAATTAATAAAATCTACAAACCATTGGCAAATTTAACAAAAGAAAAGGAGATGATTCAAATAACATGAATAAGAGATTATATAGGTGACATCACAATAGAACCAA
>NW_006408582.1:14561267-14568034 GCF_000296735.1 Chrysochloris asiatica
TTCATCTCATAACTTTGGACATATTATCAGGAGGGACCAGCCCCTGGAGGACAGTATGTTTGGTAAAGTGGAGGATCAACAAGAAAAAGGAAGAGCCCGCTCCAGTGAGATGGATTGGCACAGTGGCAGCAGCAATGGTCTCATGAGTAACCACAATTGTGAGGATGGCACATTAAGTTTGCATATAGTATAACCCTTGTTTTTAAAAGTATGTACATGTATGTGAGTGTGTATGTGTGCGAGTGAGAGATAGAGAATTCATAATATATGATCAAATAGTAGAACTAAATAAGTCAGTGTGCTAATGGATCTTACCATCTTTGGTGGAAGAGAATATATGTAATCTATTTGCATTTAAGTTAATTTAAGGAAGGACTTCTGTCATTCAGCTATTTTCACTGTGTGTGTGTGTCTTAGATGTTTTTGTTCCTCAATTCCACCATTACTGCTTTTTTTGTTTACAGTTAGTTGTTTGTTTGTTTTTTGTAATGTGCCATTTTGAGTCCTTTATATATTTTTTTCTGTATAATTTATATTATGTTCTTTGTGATTATCCTGGGGATTAAACTAACATCTTAAATTTATAACACCCAGATTGAATATTAATGTGCTGGAATGCAAAGTCAGTTTGAACTGCAAGGTCAGTGGTTCAAACTCAACAGCAGCTCCTCGGAAACCCTGTACAGGGCCACAATGGGTGGGAATCGACTCAATAGCACTTAACAACAACAAGCTTGAATAATAACAATTTAGTTTGAATGCCATACAAAAATCTCTGCTCCTGTATACAGTCTCGGAGTCCTGGTGTGGAGTTGTAGCATAAGTACTGGACTGCTGCTAGCAAGGTCAGTAGTTCAAACTCACCTGTCACTCCTCAGAAAACCTATACAGGCTCACTATGAATCTGAACTGTCTCGACAGCACTTAACAACAATGAATACAATCTCCACTGCCTTCCTTTATACAGTATTCACTTAACAACAATGAATACAATCTCCACTGCCTTCCTTTATACAGTATTCACTTAACAACAATGAATACAATCTCCACTGCCTTCCTTTATACAGTATTCACTTAACAACAATGAATACAATCTCCACTGCCTTCCTTTATACAGTATTCACAGAGAGTCCCTCTTTATCCGTTGTTGCTTATTTATATAGGTATATAATTATTGTTTTTATGTGTTTGCTTTTAAATCATAAATATGAAAGTAGAGTTAAAAAGTACAAGGGTACTGACTTGCATATTTACCTATGTAGCTATTTTTACCAGTGTTCTTTATTTCTTTATGTGGTTTGGAATAACTGTCTCGCGTCCTTTCATGTTACCTTAATGACTCCCTCTACCATATGATCATATACTGAACTCATCTCGCTTTGCTTATCTGGGAATGTCTTAATTTCTTCTTTATTCTGGAAAGAAATATTTCAGGATATAAACTTCTTGTTTGGGTGTTTATATGTTTTGTTTTGTGTTTTCAACACTTTAAATATGCCAGAAAGATCACAAACAGATAATCTTACAGAATCAGAAAAAGAAGAGAAGACTAAATTCAAAGTTAGCCCAGGAAATAAATGAGATAAAATCAGAGATAAACTAAACAGAGAATGTTGAGGGCTGACTCATAGTGACCCTGCATAGGGTTTCAGAACTAAATAAAAGACTAGAATAACAATAATGAATAGCAGCCAAACCAAAAGTTGTATCTTTGAAAACATCAATACAACTGATAGACTGTTAACTAAAGTGACTTCGGAAAAAAGAGAGAGGAGACCCAAATTAGTAAAATTAGCACTGAAAAGGGGGACATTGATACCAACTTTACAGAAAAATTTTAAAAGATCGTGAGAGAATAAAATAAAACAATATAAGCCAGTCACCAGAAGAAATGGATGAAATGGACAAATTCTTAGAAACATGTATTACTGAAACTGAACCAAAACTATGTAGAAAATTTGCACAGGCATGTAAAAGGTGAAGAGATTGAGTCAATAATTAAGAACATCCCAGCAAAGAAAAGGCCAGGACTAAATGGTATCAATGATGATGCTACCAAGCATTTAAAGAAAAATCAGCACCAATAGTGTCTGCCACAGTGACTATAGGGGGAGGGTGAAAGTTAGTGCTGTTAATGAGGAACAGTTGGCTGGAGGGGGTGGCTCAGCTTCTGGCCCAATGGCCTTCCTGACGCTGCACCTGGAGTGAAATCCCCAGACACTGTGGCCATGCCCTCGCTGCCCAGGGAGTCTCACTTTATAGGCTCACAGGTAACGCCTGGCCTGAACCAAGGGGCTCTGAGAACCGCTTAGGGAGTCCCAGGGGCTGAACTACACATGCTCCAATCATTATCCTAGTCCCAACACTTGAGAACCCCAACAAGATGGACTGGCCAGGTGGCAGCATCGATGGACTCAAGCATGGCAACAGTTAGTGAGGTTGGCTTAGGATCAGGCAAGGTTTCGTTCTGCTGTGCATAGGGTCTCTATGAGTTGGTACCGACTCGATGGCACCTAACAACAACACTTGAGAGACATGTTCTTCCTCTAACATTTTATCAGGGGACAATATTGTTGTTATTATGTGCCGTGGAGTCAGTTCCGACTTATAGAGACCCCCGTACAGGGTTCCCGAGGCTGTAAATCTTTCCGGGAGCAGATAGCCTCATCTTTCTCCCATGGAGCAGCTGGTAATTTCGAACTGCTGACCTTGCAGTTGCAGCCTGATTCATAACCAGTACGCTACCAGAGTCCCTTATCAGGGGACAATGAGGAGGGGATATTAACTCTTTCTTTTTAGCTTTCCAGCCCTCACTGATAGCTCCCTTTATTTCTTGCAGTGTCTGTTCCTAGGTGCCCCCCAATGTTCAGGACAATTCCTGCACCCCCTGGTGTGACTTAATCCACCCATTTGGGAAACCACAGATTCTGGGAAGCCAGTGACCATTGGCCTAGGACATTTATCACTCTCTGTCCTTCCTTAGGTTTTGGAAAGCTTGGCATCGGGATTGGGATCCCAGTGTTGGTATTTCTGGTATTTCTTTGCTGGAGGTGAATCCTTCCAGGTGAGGAGGATATGTGGGGGTGAGTATTAGGCCACTCTCTGCTGACCACCTCATCTTCCCCTCATCTGTTTGGGATTGTGCAACAGCCAACCTGCTCACCTGCCCTCCTGCCTGACCACATCTAGCTGGGTGGGGCCTTTTCTTCGCTTTTTAGGGCCTTGTCAGGGCAAGATGGTGGGTTGACTGTATGTCCCTTACCTTCTGCCCATCTCCCTAAGGGGCCCCAAGAATTAGTAATGGCCCATCTCTGTCTTTTTCCAATCCAAAATCAGCCAGTTCCAACGGTCTTGGTTCAGAGTTTGAATCCGCAGCTGAAACTCCACATGCCAGCCATACTTGAAGAGCCCTCCCTCCCCTCAACACATAGAAGTTGCTTCCTTCTCAGAAAGTCCCAGGTGGACTGCTTCCCTGATGTGTCCTGTGCTCTCCATGCATTGCCTGGTGGCTCTGGGCTAACTGTAAAATGACAGGTATCCCAAGTAACTTCCCACAGGCCAGCTGTGGTGCGGAATTTTTAAGTGTTTCTACTACTTGGGGATCACCCTCACCCATGCTTACAGGGAGGGGGCCAGCGGATATCATTCATCGGGATGACCCACCTTAGGCTCCACTCCAAGTTCTTGGTGCAGCAGTAGAGCTGAGCTATTGTGCTGAGCTATGTACCTACCTAAGATGACATCCTTGGGATGGGAAGGCTGGGGAAGGTAGAACCTTGGGTAAGGCAGCTGTGAGCTGGTCTCTTCGCCGTCCCTAGGATTTGTTCTGGCAGCTGTGCTCTAGAAGAGGACCTGGGGCTCATGACAATGCTCAGAACAAGGCCCTGAGCAACAGAGAATCACAGGCCACGCTAAACCCTGAGCTGGGAAGGACAGGAGCCAGCTGGGGTGACAACTGCCTCGGACAGATAGCAGTGGAAGCAGAGCCTCCCCTGTGAGTGGGTGACACCGTGCATAGCCCTGGTCCTTCCTATTTGCCCAGTAGTCTTTGTAGAAAAGGGGAGGTAATATCCAGTAAGTTCTCCTGGAATGTAGTAACGTCAGAGAGGACAGGGACCTCAGGGGAAGGGGTCATAGATAGGGGGACAAGCCTACTCACCCTGATACAGCATTGTACATTTTAATTGTCTGTCTTGTTCTCTCTATTTCCCCAGAACTAGAAGATTGAACACTCTGGTAGTCACTGGATGACTGAATAAGAGCTACACAATATCCCACTGTGTGGTTGAAGTAGATGTAGTACACCATCCTTATGCCATTGGGGATGCTGAGTGTATTTTATAATTATTACATTGAACATATTTGAAAATGAATCTTTGTCCAGCTTTCTGATCATGGTCATAGATGACTTCTTAAGAAGCAAAATTCCTGGGTGAGCTGGAGAAGCACTCTTTTTGCCACACATGTGTGCACACATGCACGCACACACACACTTCTGCAGTTCCATTCATCATAGTTCATCAGTTTTCATCTTCTATTGAATGCTTTTGTCTTCATTTTTGCTAAATAGGGAACATTTACTTGGCTTAAATTTGCCTTTCTTTGTTTTCACTCTATTTTGCACATTTACTGGCTGTGTGAATCTCTCTCTTATTTAGCTGACAGTCTCTGATTTCTGTCTTGTCTGTCAGCGTCTTTTATGGAGACATGCTCTTCTAGACAGGCATTTTCTCACACAGAAAAGAAATCCCTCATATCTTGTTTGCCTTTCCATTTTATCTGACATTTTAATGCATAGATGTTTTACAGTTTCAGTAGTTAAATCTCCTCATGTATTTATTCTTTCATTGCCCATCAGTTTAGAAAGATCTTCCCCAACAAAGAGATAAGATAAACTTCTCTAATTCCTTAGGGTGTTTTGTTTTGGTTTAACATTTTGATTTTTAGCATAGTCGCAATGAAAGTTATTTGTGATACCACAGGAAGTGAGGAGCTACTCTGATTGTTTTCAGTGACTATCTCATTTTTCCAACATCATTTAACAATTGATTTTCCCATTTCCCCTCTGCTTTTGGTTCCTTCTTTATCAAATGTTAAATGTTGACATAGATAATCTTCTTTATCCACCTAGAGTTCTGCTTCCTTTCCTTGCTTGCAGCAATAAAACATTTTTTTTAATATTGAGAAGATGTAACACATTTTAAAAGGATCAATAATTCTCTGTACTAATTAGCCAGTGTTCACCTTTTAAAAAAAGAATTTGATACATATCTAGTGTTGGAAATTTTTAATAGCATAGAAAGGTCCTCATTAATTATGAAAGCCTCTGCACTTTCCCCCTAGTCCTCTGGTGCTTTTTGTTTGCAGTAACAATGATAATAATGTCTTGTGATTCTTTGTTGAAATCTTTGTATGTATGCCTTCTATGTATATACAATATATATAAACTGATAAGCACTGAGACCTTTGCAATATTTAGTATCTTTCTTATCAAAGAGTGCCTATCAATGCAAGTACCATATTCTTTTGCATATAATATACCCACAGAAAATAATGACACATGTATATAACACATATAGCATACATAAGAAAATATGTGAGGGCATTATGCAGTTTGCAAAAATTGTATGAAGCACATTATTTGTGCAAAAGTACAGTATTTTATTGCAACTTACTTAACTTAGTCTGTTCCAAGACTCAAGACCCTTTATTTTCATTTCGTGTCTTGTTCATAAGCCAGAACTCTCAGCGCAATGTTCGAAGTGCAAGACAAAGTAGACATTTGGCATTGTTTTTTATTTTGGAGGAAATATGTAGCACTATAGGATAAGCACTGGACTGCTAACTGCAAGGTTAGCAGTTCAAAACTACCAGCCACACTTCAGAAACTTAAAAACAAAATACTGCTTTACCACAAGAATAATGTTAGCTCCTGTTTTGATATAGAAATGCCTGTCATTATGTATGTATTTTAAATACCCATGGCATAGCTTCCAGAATCACAGCAACTCACAAGCCACCACTTGACTATCAGTTTGTTGCACTGTGATGGCTTGTGAATTGCTGTGATTCTGGATACTATGCCACCTGTGTTTTACATACCAGCAGGGTCACCCATAGTGGACAGGTTTCAGATGAGCTTCCAGACAAAGACAGACTAGGAAAAAGGAGAAACGAACTACTTCCAAATGTTTAGTCCCTGAAAACCTTATGAATAGCAGAGAAATAATGTTAGATACAGTGTCAGAAAATGAGCCCCTTAGGTTGGAAGGCACTCAAAATACAACTGGGGAAGAGCTGCCTCCTCAAAGTAGAGTTGACCCTGATGACATAATTGGAATTAAAGCCCGTGGGAGTAAAGCCCTCGGGACCTTCATTTACTGACAGGGCACAACTCAAAATGAAGAGGAACAGCTGTAAACATCCATTAATAATTGGAACATGGACTGTACAAAGTATGAATCTAGGGAAATTGGAAGTTGTCAAAAATAAAATAGAATGCATAAACATCGATATCTTAGGTATTTGTGAGCTGAAATGGGCTGGTATTGGCCATTTTTAATCTGACAACCATAGTTTACTATGCCGGAATGACAAATTCAAGAAAACTGGTGTTACATTTGTCATCAAAAAGAACATATCAAGATCTGTCATGAAGTACAACACTGTCTGTGATAGGATGATATTTATGCACCTATAGGAAAGACTTCCAGAGGTTCAAGCTGGATTCAGAAGAGGCTGTGGAACGAGGGATATCATTGCTGATG
>NW_006408582.1:14568981-14572022 GCF_000296735.1 Chrysochloris asiatica
TAGAGATGCTAAAGCAAATGGAAGAAATGAGGAAATACAAGAGCTGGACAGAAAATTTCAAAGGTCAGCTCTAGAAGACAAAGTCAAATATTATAATGAAATGTGCAAAGATCTGGAGTCAGAAAACCAAAAGGAAAGAACATGCTCAGAATTTCTCAAGCTGAGGGAACTGAAGAAAAAATTCAAGCCTAGACTTTCCTTATTGAAAGATTATCTGGGCAAATTACTGAATGTTGCAGGAAGCATCAAAAGAAGATGGAAGAAATACACAGAGTCATCAAAAGGAAAATGGTTGATGTTCAATTGTTTCAAGAGGTAGCGTATGATCAAGAGCCAATGATACTGAAGGAGGAAGTCCAAGATACATTGAAGGAATTGGCAAAGAATAAGGCACTGGGAATTGATGGAATACAAATTTGAATCTTTCAAGAAAGTGAAGCAACACTGGAGGCACTCACTCATCTCTACCAAGAAATTTGGAAGACAACTATCTGACCAACTGATTGGAAGAGATCCATATTTGTGCCCATTCCAAAGAGAGATGACCCAACAGAATGTGGGAATCATCGGACAATATCTTTGATATCCTATGTGAGTTACGTTTTATTAAAGGTAAAAGCAGAAACAGCTGCAACCATACATTGAGAACTTCCACAGGTGCAAGCTGGATTCAGAAGAGGATATGGAACAAGGATAAATCTCTGCTGAAAGCAGAGACTACCAGAAAGATGGTTACCTGTGCTTTATTAGCTATGAAAAAGCCTTCTATTGTGTGGATCATGACAAGCTATGGACAACATTGTGAAGTATAAGTATTCCGGAACACTTAATTGTGTTCATGAGGAACCTATATATAGACCAAGAGACAGTTGTTCAAACAGAACATGGGAACACTGAATGGTTTAAAATTAGGAAAAGTGTGCGGCAGGGTTGTAGTCTCTCACCATACTTATTCAACCTGTATGCTGAGCAAATAATTCAAGAAGCTGTGTTATATGGAGAAAAACGTGGCATCAAGATTGGAAAAAGATTCATTAACAACCTGCGATATGCGGATGATACAACCTTGCTTGCTGGAAGTGAAGAGGACTTAAAATCCTTACTGATAAAGATCAAAGAGCACAGCCTTTGGTATGGATTCCATCTCAGTGTAAAGAAAACAAGAGTTCTCACCACTAGACCAATAAACAACATTCTTATCAATGGATTAAAAATTGAAGTTGTCAAAGACTTTATTTTTCTTGGATTAACCATCAACATTCATGGAAGCAGCATCCCAGAAATCAAACGACATATTGCCTTAAGCAAATCTGCTGCACAGGACATTTTTAAAGTGTTGAAGAGCACAGATGTCGGCTTGAGGACTAAGGTGTGCCTGACCAAAGTCATAGTATTTTCAATAACCTCTTACGCTTGTGAAATTGACAGTGAATAAGGAAGACCATAGAAGAATTGATGCCTTTGAGTTATGGTGTTGGAGGAGAATATTGAAAGTGCCATAGGCTTCCAAAAGAACAAACAGATATGTGTTGGAAGAAGTACAGCCAGAGTGCTTCTTGGAGACCAGGATGGCCAAACTTCATCTCTCATACTTCGGACATATTGTCAGCAGGGACCAGTCACTGGAGAAGGATATCATGTTTGGCAAGGTGGAGGATCAGAGAAAAAGAGGAAGACCCCCAACGAGATGGATTGGCCAAGTGGCAGCATCAATGGACTCAAGGATGGCAACAGTTGTGAGGTTAGCCCAGGTCTGGGCAGTGTTTCATTCTGTTGTGCATAGGGTTGCTATGAGTCGGTACCGACTCAACATAACTACAAAAAGAAAGACTTATCCAAGAGTGGACATTCTGAATTTGGACTTCTACCCTCCTTAACTGGGAGAATAAATTTCTGGTATTTCTGTTGTTTGTTGTTGCTAAGTGCTGTGGAGTAGGTTCCAACTCATAGGTACCCTGAGGTTTTTAAATCTTTGCAGGAGCAGAGAGCCTCGGCTTTCTCCTGCAGAGCAGCTGGCAGTTTCAAACCTCAGACCTAGTGGTTTGTAGTCCAGTGCTTATCGTATGGAGCCACCACACTCCCTATATTTCTGTTACAGCAGCATTAAATAATGACGTGGACATCTCCAAGATATGCCGGACCTGTAGGAGACAAGGACCTTTCTCCAGAGCTAGTGCTCTGAATTTGAACTTCCACCCTCCAAAACTGTGAGAAAATAAATGATTTGTTTTTAAAGCCATCCACTTGTGGTATTTCTGTTATAGCAGCATTGGACCACTAAGACATCATTCATCCAAGCTAACCCATGTCTATACACTCTAATCAGTATTTTGCCTTCCCTTACCACCCTGGTAACCATCAAATAATTATTCTTTTAGTGTGAACACCTTTTCTTGACTTTCTATAGTAGTGATCTCATACAATATCTGTCCTTTTGTGATTGACTAATTTCACCTAGCATAATGTCCTCTAGGTTAATCCATGTTATGAAGTGTTTCATGGATTCATCATTATTCTATAGCATTTTGTAATATTTCATTGTGTGTATGTGCCATGATTTATATATCCAGTCTTCCATCAACGGTCATTAGGTTGTTTCTATCTTCTTGCTATTGTGGATATTGCTGCAATGAACATATGCATATATCTATTTATGTTGCAGCTTTTATTTCTCTAGGGTATATACCACATAGAAGAATTGCTGGGTCATATGGTATTTCTATTTCTAAATTTTAAGGAAGTGCCATACCATTTTACACCATGGTTGCTTCACATTGCATTCCCACCAGTAGAGTATGAGACTCCCAGTCTCTCCACACCCTTGCCAGTATTGGTTGTTTTCGAATTATTTGTATGCTAATTTACTTTTAAACATTGTAATCTACACCAGGGTTGTATTCTTTCCATTTGTATGCTGAGCAAATTATCTGAGAAGCTGGAGTATATGAAAAAGAACATGGAGAAAAACTCATTAGCAAACTGTGATATGCAGATGGTACAATCTTATTTACTGTAAATACTTAAAATGCTTACTGATGAAG
>NW_006408582.1:14572962-14619531 GCF_000296735.1 Chrysochloris asiatica
AAGTTTTTGCTTAGTCAATAAAGCACAAGTAAACATCTTTCTGGTAATCTCTGCTTTCAGCCAAGATCCATCTAATGTCAGCAATGATATCCCTAGTTTTATGTCTTCTCCTGAATCCAGCTTAAATTTCTGGCAGTTCCCTGTAGATGTACTGTTGCAACAATTTTTGAATTATCTTCAGCAGAATTTTACTTGCATGTGGTATTGATATTGTCCAATGATTTCTGTTTTCTGTTGGATCACCTCTCTTTCCAATAGATGAAAATATGGATCTCTTCCAATCAGTTGGCCAGGTAGCTGTATTCCAAATTTCTTGGCATAGATGAGTGATTGTCTCCAGTACAGCATCAATTTGTTGAAAGATTTGTATTTGTACTCCAGCAATTCCTGGAGTTGTGTTCTTTGCCAATGCCTTCAGTGCATATTGAACTTCTTCCTTCGGTATCATTGACTCTTGATCATATGCTGCTTCTTGAAATGGTTGAACATTATCCATTTTGTTTGGGTACAGTAATTCTGTTTATTCGCTCCATCTTCTCTTGATGCTTTCTGCATCATTCAATATTGTGCCAAAGAATCCTTCAATATTTCAAGTCGAGGTTTGAATGTTTTCTTTAGTTCTTTCAGCTTGAGAAATGCTGAGCATGTTCTTCCAGTTTGGTTTTCTAACTCCAGGTCTTTATGCATTTCATTATAATATTTGACTTTGTCTACTTAAACTTCCCTTTAAAATTTTCTGTTCAGCTCTTTTACCTCCTCACTACTTCCATTTGCTTTAGCAACTCTACACTGGAGAGCAAGTTTCAGAATATCTTCTGACATCCATTTTGATCTTTTTCTTCTTTCTTGTCTTCTTAATGAACTTTTGCTTTCTTCCTGTATGATGTTCTTGATGTCATCCCACAACTCTTCTGGTCTTCAGGCATTAGTGTCTAATGCATCAAATCTGTTCTTCAGATTATCTCTGAATTCAGGTGGGATATATTCAAGGTCACATTTTGGCTCTAGTGAATTTATTTTAATTTTCTTCAGCTTCAGCCTGAACTTACATATGAGCAATTGATGGTCTGTTCCACATCCTGCCCCTGGCCTTGTTTTGGCTGATGATAAGGAGTTTTACCACTGTCTCTTTCCACAAATGTAGTCAATTTGATTTCTGTGTATTCTATCTGGTGAGGCCCATGTGCATAGTCATCTTTTATGTTGTTTAGAAAAGGTATTTGCAATAAACAAGTGATTGGTCTTGCAAAATTCTGTCATGCGATCTCCAGCATCATTTCTATCACCAAGGCCATATTATCCAACGATCCTTCTCTTTTGTCTCCAACATTTGCATTCCAATCACCAGTATTTATCAATACATCTTGATTGCATGTTTGATCAATTGCATTCTGGAGGTTGGTAGAAGTTGTATTAACTGGTCCATAACTTGTAGGTGTATGGGTATTATCCTTTCACAAACAATGTTGTACTTCAAGACAGATGGTTTTTTTTTTTTAAGTTTTTATTGTAGGTTTACATGGGGGAACATCAGCTTTACACTCATCCTACCGTATTTCGTTTCATTGCAATGATTATAATCCCATCCATGCATCATCAAATAACCCCAAAATGTACACTCCACAGGCCTGCCCCCCCCCCAAACACACACACCAGCACACAGCCCTTCTCCCTTCTTGAGTCCAGTGTCCCCAGCCGCTCCTTCTGTCCATGTCATCGTCTCTGTCTCCCTCCCTGGTGCCACTGCCTCTCTGGGTAGTGTTCCACTCTCCATTCTTCTCACTTGATGGTCCCAGGGACCTCTGGTCCTGGGCTGCAAAATCAATCACTCTCCTCCTTTTTGTCAAAAAGCATCCACCTCTATATTTGATTCCCTTGTATTACATCTGGTGAAGTTCAGTATTTGCAATTAATAAGTGGTTTGGTTTGCAAAATTCTATCATTCAATCTCCAGCATAATTTCTACCACCAAGGTCATATTTTCAAAAATTGTTGCCCCCACTGTGCCAATTCGTCTCAGTGGGGGTCTCCCTCTTTTTTACTGACCTTCCACTTTACCAAGCATGATGTCCTCCTCCAGGGACTGGTCCTGCCTTATAATCTGTCCGAAGTAAGAGAGATGAAGTCTGACCATCTTGGCTTCTAAGGGGAATTCTGGTTATACTTCTTCCAATAATAATTTGTTTGTTCTTCTGACAGCCTTTGATCTCTTTCATATTCTTCTCCAGCACCATATCTCAAATGCATCAGTCTTTTACAGTCTTCCTTATTGTCCAACTTTCACATGCATATGTTGTTGTTAGGTGCCATCAAGTTGGTACCGACTCATAGCAACTCTATGCACAACAGAATGAAACACTGCCCAGTCTTGGGCCAACCTCACAATCATTGCTATGTTTAAGCCCACTGCTGTTGTCACTGTGCCAATCCATCTAGTTGGGGGTCTTTTTTCCAACCCTCCACTTTACCAAACATGTATCCCTATCCAGGTACTGGTCCCTCCTGACAATATGTCCAAAGTATGAGAGATGAAGTCAGGCCATCCTGACTTCCAAGGAACATTCTGGCTGTGCTTTTTCCGACACAGATTGGTTTGTTCTTTTGAAAGTCCATGGTACTTTCAATATTCTCCACTAACACCATAATTCAAATGCATCAACTTTTCTATGTTTTTTTCTTATTCACTGTCCAACTTTCACATGCACATGAGGTTATTGAAATTACCATGACTTGGGTCAAGTGCACCTTAGTCTTCAAACTGGCATCTTTGCTCTTGAACACTTTAAAGAGGTCTTGTACAGCAAATTTGCCTAATGCAGTACTTCATTTAATTTCTTGACTGCTGCTTGCATGAATATTGATGGCGACCCAAACAAAATGAAGTCTTTGACAACTTCAATTGTTTCTTCATTTATATGGATGCTGTTTATTGGATATATATCTATTGAAAATCCCATTACTTGGGTCATAGATGAGGTTATTGAAAAGTCCATGGCTTCAGTCAGGCATACTTTAGTCCATCAACTGATGACTCCAATCTTTTCTCCATTTATCTTGATGTTATTTATTGGTCCAGCTTTGAAGATTTTTGTTTTCTTCGCACTGAGGTGCAACCCATACCAAAGGTTGTGTTCTTGGATTTTCATCAGTATAAGTCCTTTACACTTTCTGCAAATAAGGTTGTATTATCTGACTATCACAGGTTGTTAATTCGCCTTCTTTTTGGTCACTTCGTTCAACTTGAATGCTGTGTATATTTTTCTCTTTTCGTTTTCTGACTCCAGGTTTTTGCACATTTTAATACTGTATAATGACTTTAGTATGGGCTGCCAGAAGAACAAACAAATTGAGTTGTAAGAAATTAAACCAGAAAGCTCCTTAGTAGCTAGAGGGTGATGAGTTCCGTGTCATGTTCTTTGAATATGTTATCAGGAAGGCGCAGTTCCTGGATGACATCATGCTTGGTAAAGCAGGTTAGTGAGTAAGAGAAAGACCCTCAATGAGTGACTGAAACAGTGGGCTCAAACAAAACAGTTGTGAGGATGACAAGGACTAGGCAGTGTCCAACTCGATGGTACCGAACAATTCTATGACTAAAATTGATCATTTTGTTAAGTGCAGGCAAGTTGATTCTACCTCATAGTGAGTAACCCTGTATAGGGTTACTGACGAGTTGCTGGTGGGTTTGACCCACCAATCTTTCAGTTAGCAACCCAGTGCTTATCCTACAGCACCTCATACCAGGACTCCAAAATTCATAATAAACATTAACTAGAGATTTTGGATGGTCGTGTAAGGGAAGAGGTCCATGGCAGGGGGACATGAGTCACAGAATTAGGTGGCACCAGTTCTAGTGATGTCACTGGTTTCAAGGAGGAAGAATGGTCAGTACACATGATTTGTTATATGTTTGCTGAGGACCAAGTGGTCTCTCTCACTTCTGGTGGTCTTTGAATCAGAGCACCAGAGCTGCCTCTTGGGGTCTGTATTCACTATCTGAGGAGCTTAGTTCCTTTTTAAGTATCTGACTTCTACCAAATAGTTACACAAATTCAGTCAATTCCTAAATACACTAAAAATGAACCCTAGAAATGGCTGACCCATTAGGGTTTTGTTTTTTTATTACTTTGTATTTTTTAAATCCTCAGTACCCATTTCAGTTCCCCTTTGCCAAATCTTTCTCCATGATATTCTAGGCAGTTAGTAATTCTGGGGGAAAACTCAAGATTTTGTGTATTGTGTTTCAGAGGCTGGTGTGACTGGACTAAAAATCTTTTTTCTATTAACTTCTGACTTCAGCCATGCTGAACACTTTTAAGTGGTGCTTACAATGTTTCCTGCTTTATGGCCTGAATTTGCTATTCCTCTGAGCAGAATACTCTGCCCTCATCTTATTAGTCAGGCCCTGTTCTATTCTCAAGTTACAGCCCACTTATTCCTTTATCAGTGCACTTCTTTGACTGCCCATTTAAAGTCTTAGTCTTACCAGTGTTTGTCATGTTTACTTGTCTATTGTATTTCTTTTGCTAGAAAGCTTCATGAGTATATAAAAATATTTGGATTTTTTTGTTGCTTTTATACCTAGTCCATATTAAATCGAGCACATGTTAAATGCAGTCAAATCAGTTCCAATTTATAGTGACCCAGTAGAGTTTCCAGGGTATGGTTGGTGGATTTGAACCACCAATCTTGTGGTTAGCAGTCCAGCGCTTATTTTACAGTGCCACACCAGGACTTCTGATAGGCACTTAATATTTCTTTAATGATTGGGTGCCCTTTCATGCTGCTCCCCAGTAGATTACCTCTTGGAAAAGTTCATTGGCAATATCAAACAATACAAGGAAGGCCATTAGGTACAAAATACTTATGAATTTATGAATTCATGACCAAATTAAATATGAAACCTTTATAAAAAGAAGTTTTTTTGTTTGTTTTTTTCTCCCCCATCCTCGCATTCTTCCTCTGAAACAGCTCTAAATAACGAGTACAGGGGTGTATATTCTTACTTTTGAACTCAAGTTTCCTTTATGCTTCCAGGATTTCCCTGCCTGTTTGTTTCATGCCCTGACTTCCCCCTGAATTTCAAAGTACAGGTTCATGGGGGGACTGGAATTCAGCACCACCTCCCCTTCCCTCTGCTACCTACCCTTCCCTTCTTGGGAATGGAGCCACTAGCTTAGGCCTGGCTCCCTCCCCCATAGCCTCCAAGAGTGGTTTCTCTGGGTTACACTTGGGGCTGCTGGGCTCCAGTGTGGTGTAGATTGGCTCTGACAGAGCAGTTGGGGAAGGGGCAGTGGATCCCTGAGGGGTTAGCTGGCCCTGGATGTGGGGGTGGTTCTGTGGCCACTCTCCTGCTTCCTCCAGCATCTTGGCCAACCTCCACTTTCTCTCCCCCACTGGCCTTTTCCATCCTAATCAGTGGACCCAGGTTGCTCAGCCTGCAAGCAAGCTGGGAGGCATATTTACTCTTCCCCTTTAGGGCTTCCTCTTACTCAGTTCCAGGGAGGTCCCATGGCCCAAGTGTGCTCTCTACTCAACTCACCCTTCCTACTGGCTTTTCATTCTCTCCTTGTTGTTGTTGTTAAGTGCCGTCAAGTCGGTTCCAACCCATAGCAACCCTATATAGGGTTTCCAAGGAGACGCTGGTGAGCTTGAACCGCCAACCCTGCAGTTCAAATGGCTTTGCTGTCTGGCGCATTAACCCACAGTGCCATACCAGGACTCCAATGTTAGCTGAAGTGAAGGTAAGCCGACCAGCCAGCAGAGGGCAGTCTGGAGAAAGATTTGCAGGAGCAGGCTGCAATAGCTTTGGAGGAACCTGGTGCTCGGAAAAACATTGCTTCTCAACCATTTTAGATCTGCTTGACCTGCCACCACCTGCTCACCTTGATAAAGATCTAACCTCAGCTCTGTAGGTTTGGGCACCACATAATTGTTGCAGAGCTTGCCTATGTTTCAGGGTTTGCTCTTTCCCAGGACACTTAAAACATTTCTCAGTTATGATGAGCTGAGCCCATGACATGTTTGCCATGGCTCTGCCTCTCATTAGTAGGACATGATCTTTTAAGTCTGAAAAAGGAGGAAATTGAAATGCAGATCACGATTAGAAAATGGGGGAAGGGTCAACTTCCCAACTTCCCAAAAGCCCAGCTTTTGCCCCGCAGATCCTGCAGGGGACTGTTAATTCTTCCTTTTCTTTGGATTGGCATTGCTTTTGCTCCTACTCTCTTCTCTCCCTTTTTCTCCTTTTACCCCAAACCAGTTAGAGCTCTATGTCTTATGATCCTTCATCACAGGGGACTATGTTCTCCAACTCAGTGTCCTCTTCTCTGACTTTAACCCCTACCCACCCAATCCCAATATTCACAAAATAAATATCCAATAGGGTTTCCCTCTGAAAGTGAGGGGAGAACAACCTGCATTCTCCAGATGGACAAGGGCTAGAGTCCAATGCTATATTCAAGCCCAGAAACCACCCCCAACCCAAAGCTCTCTATCACCAGAATGTTAAGAGCCAAGAACTTATGTTGCTGCTTAGAGCCAGCCCAGCAGGGCCAGGGCATCTTTGTCAACACTGGTGAAAATTCTTTCCTGAAAGGCATTGAAGTGGATTCTGCATCCCAAATCTTTGTCTCATGGGCACCTCTGTTAGGCTTTAGAAATATGTAAGCCATAACATTCATTCTTTGCAGGGAAGAGGATAGCTTTTGTTGGTGATGACTTTGTGTAAGTTTTTTGTTTTTATAATTTTGCTCCACCCTATAAAAAGCAGTGCTAACCAAAGGCAGGGGAAGGATTCCAGAGGAGCATGGGATTGTTGGGCACAGATTCCCATCACCTCCCTCCCTTTTTCTTTCCACATCCAAGTTCCTTTGCTTCCCTCAACCAAGTCTGAAGGAGACTGGAGGAAAGTTAAGGAGTGAAGGAAGGTTGACGGAGGAGTTTCTCATTGCACCAAAAGGCACTGCTTCTAGGTCCAGAGCTCTGAACAACCTTCCACACACTTTATCAGACTTGAATTGCCTGCAGCCCATGGTGAGATGCTGGCAGGATGTCAGCCCACCCCCCTGTGGTCTTTTGCAACTGCACCCCAGGATCTAGAAGCCTTGAGTTGGCTCTGAAGGCTAATTTCTACCCTGATTTCTCAAGTGAGGACTTAAGTAGGTTCCATGTGGAAATGCCCACAAGACATCTGTAACCCTCAAGTCATCCACTAGCAGAAAGACATGGTCAATAAAAGCAGGAGCCTCCCTGCTCACTTCTCCTCACTGGGAGTGGGGCTGCCTTCCTGGCCATAGCACAGACCAAAACCCATAGACAAGCCCTAGCGCTGTATGGCCAGGAGGACTTGCCTTTAGACCCTAAGGCTCTCAAACCCAGAGCTTAAATACCAGAGCTTATAGCTCCTTCCCTGCCCCCTGCCACCAAGAAGCTGTCTTCTGTCCTGTTTTGGAACTGGAGCCCTCTTTAGGTGGTCCCAGTCCCAATCCATAGAGCCCAGTTCCTCTCTTGCTGAGCTATGTTGGCTGGTGAGAACAGCTCCACCCTTAGAGTACTGTTTATGTGGGTCCCCTTGTCCCTGTAAGGTGGAGGGGGAGATGCGGAAGAGCAGGGGGCAAGGGCAGATAGGGACAACAGCAGCAGGGTGGCGGCATCTCAGACCACAGCCGAGGATGAAGATGGAGGGGAGGAAGAGGCTGCAGAAGAGGATGGTGAAGAGGGGCCATTCCAGAATAGCCATCGTCGCTTGGGCTGCCTTTTCAGGTGGAGATAGTCCTCCTTCTCACGCTCCTTTCGTGCCCGCTGATAGTGATCTTCTTCCTTCAGGTACCAGACAGGTGGCCATCGGTGCTTCTCAAAATACTCCTGGTTTTCTGGAGCAGAATGCAGTAAGACTTGGTTAGAAGGAATCAAGAAAAGGAGTAAGAGGGACACTGAAATAAGGAGTGTGACTAGTGGACACCCATCCCCACCATTCAGCAGGTCTTCTGTCCACCAACTAACATATACTGATGGCTGTGATCCGAGAAGTGTAAGACCCTGGTTGGATTTGGTCCCGCCTTCAGCAAGCTTCCCATCTAGCTATGGAGCTCAGGAAAGTGAAATGCTCAGTGAATGATACAGATGGTGAGTGCCGGGGAAGGTACATTTCCAATGTGTTTTCTTTAAAGGCACAGGTAAAATCTGAACTAGTACTTAATGTATATTGTGAATAAAATAGGCTGTTGTCAAGAATGAAGACGGAAGAGCAAAGATATAAGCAGGAAGGCACTGGGCAGCTAGGGGATGAGAGTAGCATTAGGAGAGGTAATCTGTAGACATGGGGGTCAGACTGGAAGGGCAGTTAGTTAGAGGGGGTTGGATTATTCTGGAAAGCATGGGGAGCTAAGGGTCTGGATCTGGAGGAGTCATGCAATTGGAACTGTGATTTAAAAGAAAACACTGAAAGGATTAGAACACATGTGAAAAGGAGATGAGAAAGCCGTGGAAGAACCGGTTAGGTGCAACAGTAACCTGGGAGAAGGCTCAAATCAGAGTGGAAAGAGCCCAGGCATCAAAAGTGACGCTCCCCAGGAACACTGAGTAGCAGATCCCTCAGGGAGGCCAGAGCTACCACTCCCTGGAGCCCATGCAGTTCTAGTTGGGCTCTGAGACCAAGAAAATCATTAAGCAGACAAGAGAGAGAGTTACAGGAGACCTCAGAGGACGTTCAGCCCTGAGTTTTTCAAGCTGTGAACTGTACACATTCCTAAATTGTGAATTCCATTTAGTAGATCATGGATAGCATTTACATTTTTTACGTATCTTTCTGTATGTGTACAGAGTTGCAAAATAAAATGTATTTCTTATTGTGAAATCCTGCCAAAATAAAGGTCTAAAAAACAACTCTAGTCCAAGTCCCTTGCTCTCTAGGTCAGTATTTTGTCTGGGACCCTATTCTGCTTGGCTGGCTTCACCTTTGTAAGGCCAACTTCCTGCACTGGCAACTTCCTGGTCTCCTGGGGCCAAGTCAGAAGTGTGGATCCAAGATGAGGTCCCCACCAGGTCCTGTTATGGGTGGTCGAGGTGCTTACCTGGGGACATGGCCTTCATGTCTCGGGGGAACTTGCGACATACATTGTTGTAATTGGTGCAGATGTGGTGGAGGCACCAGTCGGCCAACTGGTATGCACAGTGGAACTGGGGATGGAACATAAGATCATTTGTACTGTGTCCCAGGCCCTCCAGGGAACAAGGCACCTGTGCAGATAGCTACGTTGTCTTTAGAACTGAGGCTTTGGTGCATGCAGTCATAAAGGCCCTGCAGTCATAAAGTGCCCACTTCCAGAAGCAACCTCCACAAAACTGTGAGGACAACAATGCTTGCTTTCGGACCTTTGGTGCCAGAACTACCATCGCCACCATCACCTCACCTCTGCCCTGCCCCCATAGAACTCCATATGTGGACAGTAGCCCAACATGTTGGCTTCCTATTGCATCTGCTCCTCAGACCTTACCTCAGATGAACTCTGCCTCCAGTTCCCTATCAAAGGTCCAAAGCATTCCGCACTAAGGTATTGATAATGAGGCTTGGAGAGTTAACTTTCCCAGGTGTGACTGGGAGCCTTGAACCAGCCATGCTTTAGCCTTATAAACTAATGTTTAATAGAATTTCTGGCATGGGATGGATGACCAGCATGGGAGATTCTGCTTTCTTGTTTGTTTGCCAGTAAGTGAGTGGGGCCATTAATTTTAGATTGAGAGTCCTCAATGTCCTTTAAATGACTCCAGATAGACAGAAACCATGTCTAAGCATGAGACTGAATGTTCGCTTCCTGCTTTCTGTTTGTCTAAATTCTCAGTCCTTTCATATATGGCCAGCTTTGCCTTTGGCATGTCAGGGAGCTCTCTAGCTGATGACTAACTTGGGTAGAGATGGATCTACCCAGTTAGGGCACTATAGGGAACCAAGTCTAATGATGGGTTTACTTCCTACCCACTATCTCCCAGCCCTTCTCTTTCACTGTCAATGAAAAAAGAACTAGAGTTGACAATGTTGGTGTTTATTTCCCCTGCCATTTTACCTGAGCCAGTTCCAAAAACACAAGGACGTCGCCATCGATGTCAACCATCATCTGGGTTGCTTCCATCAGCCCGGTCACTGTGTACTGCTCTGTGACACACACAGGTAGGAATCAGAACTACATGAATGGCTATGTACTCACTCACAGGCCCCGGCAGGGATTCATTGCAGAGCAAAGAGCTCAGGGACAGGACCAAGACCCAATGGATCAGGAAAGGCTGTAAGGGATTTAGGTGTGCTCCCAATGAGGAAAGTGGAACCAGAGCAAAACTTTCTCTGTGGAGTACAGGCATCAGGGGGTGGAGGAAGATGTTAGAATGGCTTAAGAGAGTTCTTATATCCCACCAAATAGTCTGATTTTTTCCCAGTAAAATCAGCCACTGATACTGATGGGAAAGGTTACTAAACCTCAGGTTTGTTGACACCAGAAAACAAGGCTGAATTAGACCTATAGACTCAGAGATTAAACCTAATTGTTTGTATTAGTTAGAATTTTATAGTAAGACATGTATCAACCCTTTAAAACTTTGGCATTGAAAAAGTTAAACAAACATCGTTGGTCTTGAATTTTAATTGGAAGTATTAGGATAAGTTCATGAGGTATTTATCTTTAAAAAGACTTCGTCTTTAAAAAGATTTCCCATACCTGTCCACGGAAAGGCCCCCAAACAATAACAAAACCAGTTGCAATGCATCCCTGTTGCTGCTGTTAAGTGACGTCGAGTTGTTCCAACTCATAACAACCCAGTAAAGGGTTTCCAAGGAACAGCTGGTGAGTTTGAATTACTGATCTAGTGCTTATCCTACAATGCTACCCCAGGACTCCAATGCACTCCTAGTGCGCTTACATTTGTTGTTGTTGTTGTTATGTGCCATCGAGTTGGTGCCGACCCATAGCGACCCTGTACATTAGAGTCTTCAAATACCATTTCCATCTATAAGAACCCAGAGCTTCTTGGAAAATGGTGGATTCCAGGTTTGGGGCAGGAGATGTACACTCTGAACTATGGAGCCTCTTGGCAGACTAGATAGTAAGGAAGTTCTTTAAGGCTCAGGAAGTAACAAAGAATTTACCCAATAGTAGAGTTCATATAGGAAAGGGCGGACGAATGCTTGATTCTTTCCTTTTATTGACCAGTTTCCAAGATAACAAATTTGTTTCACATCATCTATTGAAAATTAACAATTAGGTTTTGGTGTTTTTAAAAATTATCATTATGAACTCAAATTTATATGTACTTGACAAGTTTTCTGGTGGTACAGTGATTAAGCACTCAGCTGTTAACTGTTAGGTTGGCGGTTCAAACCCGCCAGCCTCTCTGTGGGAGAAAGATGTGGCAGTCTGCTTCCTTAAAGAATGCAGCCTTGGAAACTATGGGACAGTTTTACTCTGTCCTCTAAGCTTACTATGAATCAGAATTGGCTTAATGGTGATGGATTTTGTTGTTGTTGTTTGTTTATCCTTGCAGTTCAAATACTGTATCTTCAGCCAGTAGGAGTTTTTTCAAGTTACTTCCAGAGTCCTGATGTAGCACTGTAGGATAATGCACTGGACTGCAGGTCAGTTTGAACTACAAGGTCAGCAGTTCAAACACACCAGCCACTCCTCAGAAACCCTACACAGGGTTGCTACTGGTTGGAACAGACTCAATGGCACCTAACAACAACTAGGTAACCAAATAGTAGGCCGGGGGTAGCTTCCTTTTTTAAAGAAGTAGTCCAACAAATAAATGAAGAAGGGATAAATGAATTGGAATATGACCACTTTGCAACTCCTAGTGAATTAATATAGTTTCTGGGTGGTGTAACACGCTCAAACCCAAAGATTAGAAATTCTAGCCCACCCAAAGATAATCTGCTTCTGAAAACCAGCCATTAAAAACCCTGTGGAACATTGTTACCCCTGTGACACACATGGGGTAACCAAGAGTCGGAATCCACTCAAGGGCAACTGGTTAGGTTTTGGTTTCTAATGAATCCAGGCAATGGCTGGTAAGATCATAAACAGAGGAAAACCAGATGATATATATCTCTTAATGAAGAACAGAAACAACTTATGACAATAGTCTTACCAAAAAAAAAAAAGGCATGTGACTCTTATCTAGCTTTTAGATCTAACTACCAAATTATAGGAGGTAGAGAGGAGACGTGGTGGTGCTGTAGGTTAAGCACTGGACTGCTAACTGAAAGATCAGCAGTTCAAACCTATCAGATGCTCCACAGGAGAAAAATGAGGCTCTTGGTATGGAAATCTTCTATTTCTACATTTTCAAGACCATTTACTTTTCTTTTGCCACTCTAATCTTTAGTTGAAGGATATAGCTGAAGATTTACAGCGTTGGAAACACTATATGTGGTTGCTATAAGTCAGAATAGACTCAAAGGCAGGGGGTGTGGTTTTAGGTTAGAGAGGACAAAGGAATATATTGAACTATACAACAAACACAAACAAAAAGCTAGACTGTGGGGAAAAAATTCTGCAGAGCAAAAGATGTGGTTTTTGCTGTTACATTTTTCTTTCTTTCAACAAACATAATTGAAAGGAGAACATAACATTAAATTTTAATATGAAAAAAGTTTTAATTAACAAATTTAGTACCTAAAAAAAAAACAAGAAAAAAAAAGTACTACCTTAGACTAACTCGATGGCACTTAACAACAACAACAACAACCTTAGACTAAACTTAAAAAGATATGCAAAAACTAAGAACCATGCTGTAGTATTTAAGGAGTCCTGGTATGGTTCTGTGGGTTAATGTGCTGGACTGCAAAGTCATTTGAACCACAAGGTCGGAGGTTCAAGCTCACCAGCCAGGGTCTCTATGGGTCGGAACTGACTCAATGGCACTTAAAAACAACCACAATATAGTGTTTAAAGATGAACACTTGGATGATAGAACTATAAAGAAAAGTAAGGAAGTCCATACAAAGTACCATAAAAAAGGGTCATCAGTAGTGTTGGCTCTTAGGGATGAGGGAAGAGCCTGTGATGAGGATGAGCAGGTGGAGGCTTCAGGTGTGGCTGGTAAATCCTGGCATGAGTAATGATTAGAAAGGTGGTTTGCTTTATAATAATTCATTAAGCAAAAACTTTGTTATCTGATGTTTTATGTATCTGCGTTATATTTAACAATAAAAATGTGTTGTTTCAATTACTTGTATCATACAAAGCATCTCATAAAACTGAAAGCATCACCAGTTATACAATATTTGGTATCTTCCTCTGATCCTTGACAGGGTACATTTATGTGTGTTTGCATCCATTTTCTAGTGAGTGTGGGTTATTTCACTAGAAAAGCCATTCAACATTTTCTATCAGCCTTTTTCATGCATACATGTAGTTTAACATTTTCAATGGGTACCTTGTGAAAATCACCTGCTTGCTTAAGCAACCATGGTTATTTGACTTGCTTCTAATGGCCAACCATTAAGAGACAAACTTATAAAAACATCTTTTTACATGTTTTCCTTTGGGTCATTTCTATGGAGATAGTCTATCAAAAGTGAAATTACTGGACCTAAGTGTTTGAATAGTTTTATTATGTACTCTGAGAAGCTTTTATTATGTACTCTGTTTATATTAAGTTTTATTATGTACTCTGTTCATAGACAGAAACGGATGACATACTGTTATAGTTTTGATCTCTTGGTTAGCTTCTCTTTTGCTTCCTATCCTAAAGTCCCTCTGTCCCAGGTCAGGGTCTGTGACCGCCTCTGCTAGCTTAGCTCTTCATATTCAGTACTAACTAAGAATTTCAGTTTTGTTCTAGGACCAAAAAAACACGGTGGCATCAAGACAATTCCAACACATGGCGAACCCATGGGTTACAGAATAGAATTGCTCCATAGAGTTTTGTTGGTTGTGATCTTTGTAGAAGCAGATTACAAGGGCTTTCACCCGAGGCACAGTTAAGTGGGTTCAAACCACCAACTTTTAAGTTAGTTGTTATTAAGTGCTGCTGAATCAATCTCACTGATAGCAACCCTGTATAGGGTTTCCAAGGAACAGCTGGTAAGTTTGAAGCACCAGCCTTTTGTTTAGCAATCCAGTACTTATCCTACACACCACACCGAGACCCCTTTTAGGTTAGTAGTCAAGTGTAAAGCATTTGTACCATCTAAGGACCTTTCCTATGACCAGGTCCCACCTTACAACTCATTTCCCATCATTGGATTGCTGTTTTTTCCCTTATATCTGAGCTCCAGTCTTGATAATATGGATCGATCCTGGCAGCTCTGACACCGAGGTCTTACCCTGGATCCCAGCCCAATGTCTGGGACCCTGTGCTCTCTTCTCTGTTTCGAAAGCTTTCAAACACTATTAAGTCTGGCATCAACACCATCATTGGTACCAATGCCAACACCAATTCAAATACAAATACTAAACTCCAGCATCAACAGAAACCACTAGTCTGTCTGCATCTCTGGATACAAACTCCTTTCACCAGGGGAACACACTTTCTCTTACCTATCCTCTTGACCCTGACTATCTCTCTGCTTGGTCTACCTTTTGCCTTAGTGCTTGTTCCATTCCAGCAGATCTCAAGGATTGGTCTATTCTAAATAGTCCACCACTGGTCTGTCAGTTTGTCATTCTGTGGTAACTTGTGTATTGTTGTGGTATTTCTGTGTTCTTTTAGATAATCTTTCTGTTTATCTTCTGGAAGCTAGGGACCAGTATTTCAAATATCAGCAGGGTCGCTAATGGTGGACATGTTTCAGCAGAGCTTCCAGAATAAGACAAACTCGGAAGGACCTGGAAATCTACTGCTAAAAAAGTTGGTCAGTGAAAATGGTACAAGTAGCAGTGGAACACTGTCTGAGAAAGTGCTGGAAAATGAGTCTTTCAGGTTGGAATGCTTACAAAACACAAATGACAAAGACCTGCCCCCTCAAAGTGGAGTCAACCTTAATGGCATGGATGGTGTAAAGCTTTCGGAGCCTTTATTTACTGATGTAGCAAGACTTAAAATGAAAATAAGCAACTGCAAACATCATTAATAATTGGAGCAGGGAACGTATGAAACATGAAAGTTATCAAAAATGAAATAGATGGTTCAATGATATCCTACGAATCAGTAAGCTGATTGGTCATTTTGAATTGGACAACCGTATAGTACGCGCTGCTGGGAATGACAAATTGAAGAGGACTGGTGTCACATTCACTATGAAAAACTCCCTTGAAATACAGTACTGTCAGCGATAGAAAAATATTTATACATCCACAAGGAAGACTAGTTAATATGACTGTTATTCAAATTTATACATCAACCACTAATACCAAACATAACTAAATTGAAGATTTTCACCAACTTCTGCAATCTGAAACTGATCAAACATACACTAAAGATGCATTGATAAATTGAGAATTCAGAAATTAACCCATCCACATACAGCCAACTGATCTCTGACAAAGGGCCAAAGTACATTGAGTGGGGAAGACATAGTCTCTTCAACAGATGGTGCTGGCAGAACTGGAAATAGACATGCAAAGATTGAAACAAGACCTTTACCTCACACCATATACAAAGACCAACTCAGCATGGATTAAAGACCTAAATGTGAATCCCAGAATTATAAAGGTCATAAATGAAAAAATAGGGACAAATTTAAGGGCTCTAATCCTGGGCACACACAGACTAGGAAACATTGTGAAAATTACACAAACAAAAGAAAACAAAATAAATTATTCTAAAAATTGGAAACTTGTATATATCAAAGGATTTCACCAAAAGAGTAAAAAGGGAGCCCACAGAATGGGAAAAAATCTTTTGCAATGACATATCAGACAGGGGACTAATTTCTAAAATCTATAGGAAACTACAACACCTCTACAAGAAAAAGACAAGTAACCCATTAAAAAATGGGCACAGAACATGAACAGAAACTTCACCAAAGAAGACATTTAGGCAGCCAACAAACATATGAAGAAATGTTCACAATCATTAGCCATTGTTGTTGTTAAGTGCCTTCGAGTTGGTTCTGACCCATAGTGACCCTGTATAGGGTTTCTGAGGAGGAGCTGGTGAGCTTGAACCACCAACCTTGCAGTTCAAATGACTTTGCAGTCTGGCGCATTAACCCACAGAGCCACATTAGAGAGATGCAAATCAAAACAACAATGAGATATCATCTCACACTGGCAATAACAGCGAAGTTAAAAAATGCAGAGGACAATAAATGCTGGCAAGGATGTGGACAGACTGGGACCCTACTATATTGCTGGTGGGAATGCAAAATGTCCAACCACTCTGGAAAATAGTATGGCACTTTCTCAGAAAGTTAGAAATAGAAATACCATATGATCCAGCAATTGCTCTACTTGATATATATCAACAAGAAATACAAGATATAACACAACTAGATATATGTACACCAATGTTCATAGCAGCACTGTTCACAATAGCAAAAAGATGGACACAGCCTAAGTGCCCATCAGTGGAAGAATGGATAAACTGTGGTACATACACACAATGGACTATTATGCTACCTTGAAGAATAACAAGGAAGCTGCAAGCCACTGCACAAGATGGATGAACCTTGAGGACATTATGCTGAGTGAAATTAGTCAGTCACAAAAGGACAAATATTGCATAAGACCATTATTATAAAAGCTTATGAAAAGATACCCAAACTGAAAAAAAAAAAAAAAATCTTTGTTGGTTACCGGTAGGGTTGGAGTGAGAGGGTTTGGAGGAGGTGGAGGGAGGCAACAATAGAGCACAGGGAAGGGGCAGACATATCATAGTTTGGGTGTTGGGGAGGGCAGTACACAAGAATAGGAAGAGGGTGGAAGAACAAGGTAGATATGTGCTAAATGGGACAGAGGTAAATAGTGATGCATGCTCAACCTTGAAACAACAGGGCTCTGTGATACAGAGATCTAGGTATAGTTTGAAGAGGGGAAATAATACTAAGATGCTTGACTGTCTTATGTATATTGGTTTCCCTTGCCTACTATTGTAAAACGGACACTTGAGTTCAATAGAAAGGAATGTCAGGAAACATGATTACAAAAAGCTTGAAAACCCGTCTTCAGCCTATAACTGATTGGAATACTCAAAAGGGGTTCTAGAACTTGCCCAGTGAAATAGGCCTCCTGCGGAGACTTTGCAGTGTATAGGACCTCAGATGGAGTCCCGAACTCTATCCAGAACCTTCTGAGGTGGGACATTCCCACTAGAAAGGACAAACAGACCAGTCTGGAACAGCTAGAGCGACAGAGATACATCTTCAAAGAAAGCTCATCAGGAAAAACCCAAAACAAAAATGGCAGTATAACTGGCTACTACAAGAATAAGCAAGTTGTTCACCGGGAAGCCATCAAGGCAAGCAATCAAGTTCCTTCCAGACAAACCCCTCTCTAAGACTGAAACTCAAAGGGAACACATGAGCAGGCATGTAAGCTTGTATCAGCAAGACCACATTGGTCTACCAGTGAGTGGAAGCGAGGAAAGGCAGCAATGAAGAAATGGGTTGAGTTCAACCAGTTCCATAGACTCCTGTTGACCTGGAGATGAGAAAGAGAAGAGGAAGGGCTGGTTGATCCAAAGTGTGGTGAGACCTGGGGACATCTGAGCCCATGGACAAGGACATAGCCACAGAGAGCTAGAGCTGAGAGAAGTATCCAGCTGATATGGAGTGAGAAGAGATACACAAGAACATGTGAAGTTGCAGATAGCTCCCATTTGACCTAGCCTCAATGGCTTGATAAACAGAACTTGACTAGAGGAAGATAAGAAGAAAACAAAAGAATCCAAAATAAAAACATTTAATAAAAAAAAAAAAAGAAGAAGAAGAAGAAAACAAAAGAACAAGACAATTTTTTATAAAGGAAACACAGGTAAATTGCTACAATTTATGAATTTGACCTATATTCATGGAGGTAGTAACTAAATACCAACAGAGAGGGAAGGAGTCTTCGCATGAAGTATCAATGCCATCCCCTCTATACACAGGGCAGATAGGAATGGGCAACTTAGACACTGGCTACCTAAAATGAAGGGGTGATAAAGGCATGAAGTGACTGGCTTACAAGGTTTCAAGGAGGAGCTTAGTTTGATTGTGTGTGGGGGAATTAAGAGTCCCCACCAAATAGTTTTCATCTTGTTTAGATGGGTCTGTTTAAAAGAGATGGGCATAAGATTCCTATGATTTAATAGTAATTGCTATCACGACTAATTGTGACTGCCACAATTGTAAAGGCAGAAGTTTTGTAACAAAAATGGACGAGTAGTTAATTTTACAACCCAGAAACAAAGGACCATCAAGGGAGAAGAGCACAAACGGAATGTGAGACCTTATCCAGAGAAGCAGTGATACCAGAGATAAATGCAGAGATAGGGACATGGAGAGAGGGAGCAGCTGAGGACTCTAGATTCATGGGAAGAGAAGGACTAAGAAATGGTGGCGCCAGAAGGCAGACTTACAGAATGTATCCTTTTGTTGACTGTAAAACTGATGATATGCCCTGTAAACTTTCATTCAATCCACAATAAAAAACCTTTAAAAAAATGCATTGATAATTATTAGTGATTAGAATGTGAAAGCTGGAAACAAAGAAGGATCAGTAGTTTGAAAATATGTCTTGGTGAGAGAGATGAGGCCAGAGATTGCATGGCAGCATTTTGCAAGACCACAAACATATTCACTGAAACTACTTTTTATTTTTCAACAATGTAAACTAATACATAAACAACTATACATGGGGCCTCACCAGATGGAATATACAGGAATCAAATCAACTACATCTGTGGAAAGAATGATGGAGAAGCTCAATATCATCAATCAGAATAAGGCTAAGGGCTGACTTTGAAAGAGACCATAAATTGCTCAGATGCAAGCTCAAGTTGAAGCTGAAGAAAAATTTTAAAAGCCCAGAAGAGCCCAAGTACAACCTTGAGTAAATCTCACCTGAATTGAGAGACCATCTAACCTGAATTGAGAGACCATCTCAAGAACAGATTGTATGCATTGAACATTAATGACAGAAGGCTAAAATAGCTGTGAGATGACATCAACAGCATCACACATGAAGAAAACAAAAGGACATTTAAAAGAAAGAAAGGAACAAAGCGCATGACGGAAGAGACTCTCAAACTTGCTCTTGAGATGATAAGTTGAAAGGAAGAAATGAAGTAAAAGAACTGAACAGAGATTTCAATGGTCAGCTGCAGAAGTTATTACAATGAAATATGAAAAGATCTGAAGTTAAAAAAACAAAAAGTTTTTTTTGTTGATGAACACATGCAGTTATTTTTCAAGCTGAATGTACTGAAGAAAAACTTCAAGTCTCCAGTCAAAATACTGAAAGTTACTGTGGGCAGAATATTGAATGTTGCAGGCAACATTAAAAGAAGATGGAAGATACACACTCACTGTACCAAAAAGAATTCATTGATCTTCAGTCATTTCAGGTAGCAGCATATGATCAAGAGCCAATGGTACTAAAATAAGAAGCTCAAGCTACAATAAAGGCATTGATGAAAAGCAAGCAGAACTGATGGAATACCAATTGAGATGGTTCAACAAACAGGTGAAACACTGGAGCACTCAGTTATCTAAAACCCCAAATTTGGAAGAAAGGTATATGACCGACTGACTGGAAGATATCTGTATTAGAGCCCACTGAAACGAAAGATGATCTAACAGAACACAGATGTTATCAGGCAGTATCATTAATATCACCCACAAGTAAAGTTAGTTGCAGCAGTACATCTGGCAGTACATGGAATTGCCAGAAATTCAGAAGAGGGTGTGGAAAGAGGGCTATCATTGCTGATGTTAGATCTTGGCTGAAAGCAGATGACAGCAGAAAGATGTTTACCTGTGTTTTATTGACTATACAAAGATATTTGACTATGTGGATCACAACAAATTATGGATAATATTGTGAAAAAATGGGAATTCTAGAACATTTAATTGTGTTCATGTGGAGCCGGAGAGTCCTGGTGTGGTGCTGTAGCATAAGCACTGCACTGCTAACCTCAAGGTCTGAGGTTCAAACCCACCAGCTGCTCCTCAGAAACCCTATACAGAGTTTCTATGTGTTGGAATCAACTCAACAGCACTTAACTACAACAACAATATAGAACTGTACATAGACCAAGAAGTAGTCATCCAAACAGAACAAGGAGATACTGCAGGGTTTAAAATCAGGAAAGGTATGTGTCAGGTTTGTATCCTTTCACCATACTTTTTAATCTGTAGGCTGAACAAATAATATGAGAATCTAGGTTATATGAAGACTGTGGCATCAGGATTGGAGGAAGGCTCATTAACAACCTTCTATATGTACATGGCACAACTTGCTAGCTGAAAGTAAAGAGGACTTGAAGCATTTACTGATGAAGATGAAGATCAAAGACTACAGCCTTGAGGATTATACCTCAACATAAAGAAAACAAAAATCCTCACAACTGAACTAATAAGTAACATCTTGATAAATGGAGAAAACACTGAAGCTGACAAGGATTTCATTTTACTTGGGTCCACAAGCAATGAACTCAGCATTCAAGAAATCAACCAATAAATACATTGCATTGGGCAATTCTGCTGCAAGAAAAACCTTTTGAAAGTGTTAAAATGCAAAGATGTCACCTTGGGGGCTAAGTTGTGCCAGACTTAAGTCATGGTACTTTCAATGACCTCAATACATAAAAAAAGCTAGACAATGAACAATCGGTGTTTTTGAATTATGGTATGGCAAAGAAAATTGCGTATACCATGAAGAAATCTGCTTTAAAAGAAGTCCAGTCAAAGTGCTCCTTAGAAGGATGAAGAGATTTTGTTTCATATACTTTGGATGTTACCACAAGGAATTAGTCCCTAGAGAAGAACATCATGCTTGGTAAAATAGAGGATCACCATGGCTGCAAAAATGGGCACAAAACCAGCAATGACTGTGAGGATGGCACAGGAATGGGCAGTGTTTCCTTCTGTTGGATTATAGTCGCTGTGTGTCAGAAACAACTCAATGTCAGCTAACAACAAGAAATGCTCAGCTCCAGTTCTGACAATCCTTTCAAGGATTTAGAAGTGATGAATCAGTGTTTGTTTTCTTGGAAAGAAGGAGAAAGAAGATGATGGTGAAGAAGCGTAGTAGGAGAAAGGGGAAAGAGAGAAGAAAGAACAAGGACGAGAAAAAGAGGAGGGAAAACATGGTCATCACATGATTATCAAATGTCATCAAACAGAAATGTGAAATTGTCTTTTATTCTTGTTTTATTTCTGTAGCTTTGCCTAAGTGATGCCAAGCGGACAAAGAACATAAAAGCAATGCCATCTAATGGAGACCACTTCGTTGGACCGAAATACCCTTTGGAGAAAGCCTGTGAAGTGACCCACCAAGCAGCTCTGATACATACACTCCTTCACATGTGTGTTCTTACCCAAAACTTATTACACATCAGCATATGTCATTTTATGTAAGCTTACTCTCTTGTTCTACCACTCCCCTAGGAGAGGAGTGATGTGAAAGAAGAACACTTAATCACTCCTGGGGTTTTCCTGTCCTTGTCCCTAGATGGGTCCCAGAGTCCTTTGGTTAGTTACCTGTGAGGGCAACCAAGTGTGGCAAGCAGAGGCGGTTTGCAAGGATGATGAGCTTCATGTCATCCAGGTCAGGACTGGAGGTGAACATGCCCGTGTAGAGGTATTCCAGCACTGCCCTCATGCAACTCTTGCTTGTGTAAGGAAACACCACCTGGGAGTGGAAAGGAATAGACCAGGCCATAGAAACTCAGGAGGTCCTGACCCACATCCCTGGTCTCTCCCACAGAGGGAACTTTCCCTGTGCTGCTCCTATAACTGCTCAGAAGACACCCCCACCCCCACCCCATAAAGGCCTGTCTCCCAGAGTAACAAACTTGCTGAAGCCCAGTTTGCTGATGACATCTGTGAACATAGCTCCATTAAAATATATAGGTAACTCAACATTTGCCATTTCTACTATCCTCACATGCACAATTCACTGACATTAATTGTTGTTCAAACATTACTATAACCATTGCTGAATTTCTCCACCACACTTAACAACCCAGTATTCCCTAAGCATTGAGTCTTCTACCCTCTCCCACCCCTGGCCCATCCTGGTTACCACTAATGAACTTGGATCTCTGTGCACGTCTATTCTAAATACTTCATCTAATGTGAAGATCCCATCTAAAGTGGGATCACACAATATTTGTCCTTTGTGGCTGACTTATATCACTTAGCATAACGTCTTCAGCATCTATCCATTTTAATATCTTTTAAAAGCAACTAGATTTCACGGACCTCCTTTCTGAGCCCATTCTTGAGTCCAGGATGCATGGCAGGGTCTTTTTCAGTCACCTGAACCTATACCCAGGGAACCGTGAAATACCAGCTGGCTTCTCTTGGGTTGCTTTGGGCCTTTGGGATTGTTTATAACAGCGCTGCAACAAAAACTGCTTTTTCATTAGACCCAAGTTTCTTCAGGCTGCATTGGGAATCAGCTGGAACTTTAATTCTGGCTTCCAGGGTTCTGAGAAGGGCCTATGACTGGCACACCCCTGGGGCATCCAAGAGTTCTTAGCCATGCACTTTGTATATCCAAATCCTACTCATGCTTCAAGGATCAGGTGCAAAATCAATTCTCAACTCCTCCACTTAGCCTCCTGCAAACACTTCCTTCCCAGAAATCTTGGGAAACTCATGTTCTATGACACAGGATTCTGCGCTGTTACATTGCTCCTATTTTGGTTTTTCATTCAGGTATTTGGTGAACACTTGATAAGAGGCCAGTGCTAAGGGGGTATTTAGCAGAAGTAAAAAACCTAGTCTACACACTCAAAAGAAATTACAGGCCTGTTGGAAAACTGTGGACACTCAGAGCCTTTAAGCAGCTGTACATTGTAGTACCTTATTAAATACAAGGTTGAGTTATGAACAATTAATGTTACAAGAATTCAGAGAGGGCTATGACCTGGGCTACTCTGCTCGGCTGGGAGAATAGAAAGGAGAGACTAGACTTATGAGGAAAATTACTAAGGACATATTGATAGGCTCCTTCGAAATCTAAGTGCTGATTTGTTCAATTCTGAGGTTTCTAGTCTAGGTGCCTGAGAGATGAGTGAGCAATCAGGTGAGTTGAAGAGGTGCTGATTACAGGGAAAGGCAATGGATTCCGTTTGGGACACACTGGTATTTTTCTGGTTGTTTCATTTGTTTAGGCATGTCATGGAGGCAGCATAGTGCAATGTAAAGAGCCAAGGAGACAGAAGTCCTGAGTTCAAGACCTAGTCACTCTATTTTTCACTTACACAGCTTTGGGCAAGTCACTTAACTTCTTGAGGCCTCATTTTCTTTAAGCATAAAGAGGAAGGCCATGGTACATTTAGAGTAGTATGTATGTACGTAATGCAGTGGACATGCTTTCTAAACTATACCTTTATTAAAATTCCTCTCCTGGTACAGGAAAACCCTTAGATAGAGAAATCATCTCATAAAACTCTCTTGGACCTATCATGTTATGTTTAGCACATCATCAGTGCTGAAGAAAGTGACACTAAACACTGGATGCTTCAGATGCAGAGGGTGTAAACGTTTCACTCCTAACCTCCCCTTCTCATCCTCGGCCTTACCTCCTTGGTGGAACTCTCCACAAATGGCCCTCCAAACATGGCAGCCATCCAGTCGCAGCTAGAAATCAACAGGGGCTTGTGGGCACTGATGGTCCCATCATCCAGGATGAAAGTCACATCTATCCAGGAGAGGAAAGAGGCATCACGTAAGGGTGTGTTGACAAAACGTGGGATAACTAATCCCCTGGTTATCATTGAGGCCAGAAAGTACCAGCCTCCTTCTGAAGCTGTCTTCCATGTAAGCTCTTAGCTATGGAAGACTGAGCCTCAGGAACAGATAGTCCATCTTTCCAGAACATTAAGAGTTGAGACTGACTTGGAATGCAAATCAGACCAACAACCCAGATTCATGAGAAGGAGAGCACTCCCCTGACTTCTAACCATTAGTTCCTAAGCATGTTCCATACCTGAGAATGTGCCTTTTGCCAAGCACTCTTTAACCCGGTTGGTCCGGCGGACATGGAAGGCCTTGGTGATCTCCTGGTTCATGAAGGCTTCGTTGTTGAGAATGTTGGCCACCATCATGCGCAAATCAAAGACCTCAAGCAACTCAGCGATGTGGGCAATGTGCATGAGGTCCCGCTCATTCTCATCCAGCTCCCCTGTATACAGGTACTTGAGAACAGCCCGGAAGGGCCCTGGCTGGATGGAGTTGTCCATTTTTACAACCACCATCAGCCGAGATTTGTAGGTAAGAGGATCTTCTGCCATCTCTTCCTGGATGCTCAGAAAAGCTCGACTCCATGAAGAAAGTACTCGACCCCTCCCTGGCAGGTACCCTGTCCCATTGCCCCGTAAGATCCCATCACTAGTGGAGGCCCGGAGTCCAGCAGGCCCAGAGCCCCCACCCTCATCCACACTCTCACACACGTCAAAGCTGGCTGCCCGAAGCAGGAAGTCCCGCCCATGGTGGTGGTGGTGGTGATGGTGGTGGTGTTGATCATAGTGACCCCGGTGGTCCTCTGGATGGGGACCCCCTGACCCAGAAGGGTCCCCCAGCTCTCCCTCACTCAGGTCCATGAGGAACAGGTCGTAGAACTTGGAGGAGGAGGTGGAGAGGTAGATCTTGTGGGCAAAGATGCGCACCCGCTCCTGGAGCACCAGGATGACATCCGCGCAGAGCGGGTCCTCCAGGAGGTGGGCGGGGCACTCCTCGCTGCTGGAGGGGGGGTTGGGCACCACGATGATGGGTGGTGGTGGCTTGGGGGGCAGGAAGGGGGCCTGTAGCAAAGGTCGTTGAACATTGCGGAGGTGGGACTTCCAGAACTGCAGGTGCCGGCGTGATATGAGTGCTGCCCGGATGGCATTGTCAAAGACATCCTTAATGCCAAACTGAGCCACCACACTGGTCTCATAGTAGGGGATGCCCAGCTCTTTGGCCACTTCCCGGCCTTTTTCTGGGGGAAGGATCTCATTGGGTTTGATGGGCCTGGTGGGTTCAAGAAGGGAAACCAAACTTGTGTTGGTGGGGGAGGGTTGGAGATAGGAAGTGACAGTATTCCTTAGAGCCTGCCTGTCCTTCACCAGGCTGAGAGATTCTGCTCAGGATCTACTTCCTTGGCCCTACTCCTGCCCTGCTCATTTCCACTGAATCTTTTTGCCGTATTTCTTCTGTCTAGACAAATCCTATCAGTCCTTCAGTGTCTATCTCCAATGCCCTCTTTTTCCAAGAAGTCTTCCTAAACTACGCCAGCCTAAGGTGCTCTCCCCACCTCAAAGCAATGACAGTCTAACTATCTTCTTGGCAATCAGTCCACAATGTTCCATATTGATACTTAACATACTTAGTTAATCTCCCAGCATTTTATGACCTTTTCATGCAAATACCATCCCTTCCTCTTTTTCCTCATAGGGCCTAGCACAGTAGTTGTGTGGTGAATAAGTGAATAAGCATCCTTGTTGGCTCCCTATATGAGCTAACTCCAAAGAGAGGGGGAGACATAGGCTCAGGGTTTCCTCAGGACTGAGTAGGGAGCCACAGTGATCTTTCCACCCTCCATTTTCCTTCCCTCCTCTCCCTAAGCACCAGCACCCTTACCTAGCCAAGGGTCGTCTGGCCCTATTGACAGCCTCCAGGTCAGCATAACGCAGATCCAGCTGGCAGCCCACCAAGATGACAGGTGCTCGAGGGCAGAAATGCTTGATTTCTGGGTACCACATGGTCTTGACATGGTGCAGGGAGTTGGGGTTGGCAATGGAGAAGCACAAAACTACCACATCGGACCTGGGATGGGATAGTAAGGTTACGGGCAGAGAAAGCTAGGGGAAGTTTACTACATCCTGTCATAATGGAGTGCATGCATGCTAGTCATTCCTTGCCCCTCCCCTACAGCCCGAGCTCAGCATGTGGACCTGTTCACGTGATCTTACACAAGACTTAACAATCACAGCATCTCTATTTACATAGCATTTTCTAGCTTTCAAAAACTCTCATTTGCCGTCACAGCTAACTGTGAATTAGACAGTATCATTTCACAGCTGAGAAAAATCAACTCAGAACAGTTACCTTTAATTGCTCAAAGTTACATAGCTAATAAATAAGTGACAGAGATGGGACTCAAACCACTGTCCCCGGCTGCCTCCCCTGTGAAGTTCTGCCAGTACTGTTTCCTCCACTTCTCCCTCCCATTTAAATGTCTTAATTCTTTGAGAAAACAGGGACACCCCCCTATCCCTGCCCTGTCTCTCGCATCCCCACTGGCTCGATGAAGGCATCCATAAGCTATCTCTACCTCCCATAAGCAAAGCGCCGGTCTTTGTGGTGATCTCCAAAGGTGTCCCAGAGGCGAAGGGAGACGCTGACATCATCTACCACGTCTCGGGAACGTTCCAGTACCTGTCAGAGTGGAGGGTGGAAACAAGGGCAATGGTTTTTGGGGTTCACTGCATGTCAGCTCTGAGGGTCCCAGGCATTACCAGGTGTGGGTGGAAAGTGAGGCTGGTATATCATACTGTATGCCCTACACAATACTTTTCCCCAAGTGAAACCTGGATAGGATCAATAACAAGGTGACCTTCAAGTAGAACAGAAGTAGAAATCATGCAAAGGCAGACTGTGGAAGGGACCTCTTAGGGAGCCCCACCCTTGTTCCCTGTTTGACCCGAAAATCTTATGTTTATGAGTCTCTGATCTTTTGGTATTTGCTGGCAGCTTCTTTCCCCTCTATTTCTCCAAAGCCCCAGCCACCTGTGATTGCTCAACATGTTAGGCCCCAGGTATAGCTCTGGTCCCAGGCACCAGCTCAGCCATGCAAAACACAAATCAATGGTCAAACACTGTTCCCAGGGGGTAGGCACACATCAGACCTCTTTCCAGGGGATTCTTTCTTTTTAGCTATCTCCACCCTACCCTTAAGGGACTTCAGTGAGCTCAACCCAACTCCTGGTTGGTTTGGGACATGGCATGGACCCCCAAACCCAGTGGTCTTGCAACCTTACCTCCTGGCACACTCGATACTGGTCGATGGCCCAAACTGTGGGCACATGGGTTGCGAGCAGCTGGTACTGGGTGAGGGTGGCATTGCAGGCCCGGGCACAGATGAGCCTGGTTTTGCCCACTGCGTTGTCCCCGACCACAACACACTTGATGGTCTCTACGTTTGGTCTTTCATAATCCATGTCAGAATCCATTAATTGGGACCTGAGGGAGAGGTGGGAACTGGTCAGGATGACTTTGCATGCCCACACCCCAGGGCCAGGTCCAGCAGCTGCTCCCTCTTCACACCTTTGAGCTAAGAAGCAGAGAAGGACCTGGGCAACTTTCTGGGCAATAGCTTTACAGAGGCCGGAGGGGCAGCATCCTATTCAGGTTGACAGTAACAGTTCCACCAGTTTGACCTCTGGTCTCCCTCCTGATCCCATCATTTACCAGCAGGGTTTCTCAGTGAGAAGAGATCTGTGACAGATCCTGCCTGGGACCTGTCCCCACTCTCCCAGAAAGAAAAGAGCCAGCCTGGGCAGCTCACTCATCATCTGCTCTCCTCCTCCCCACAGCAGGGCTGTGCCGAGAACAACAAACAGCTGAGAGAAGCAGACTCAGAGCCAGATCCCCACCCCTTCCCAGCATGCCTGAAGGCAGGGCCACTTTAAAATTTAATGGACTTGTCAAAGCTAGATGGCAGCTCTCCTGGCCTCCACCCTATCCCCTGTACTCCTGAAGGATTTCCAAGCTCCAGCCCTTCTATGCCTATACTTAAATCACAGCCCACAGCCCCCTTTAGGCAGATACCAAGAGTTTTCCTCCCAGATATCTGGGATGGGGAGGCGTTTGGCTGCACCAGACCAGCCAAACCCCACCTCCCATCCCCTCTGAGTCTGTCACATTGCCTGATGGTCTTACCCAGCTGCAGACCTAGCTTTGAGGTGGGGTGAGGGGAAAATCAGGTGCCTGTGATGATACACTCTTTGTAAGTGGGCTTTGGTCCCCCATCCAGGGCTGCCCTTCCATGGTATGTTGAGCACATCACCAGCACTAAAGATGTCCAGCACACGGGAATGTAAAATTTACTGCTTCTGCACTTCACAATCATAGGAGGGGGGACTCTTGGTGGGAAGCCTCTAGACACCTGGCACTTCTGAGAGGACACTCACTAAATTGGCTCCCATTTGCCTCAGTTTCTGTCTGTGTCGGGCAGAGAGCAAGTGGTTTGTCCACCCACTTAGAAGGTTGGTTTAAATGAATGAACAGAAGGCCCTTCTGTAGTCAAAATGTCATCTTAGTGTTTAAAAAGCTGTCACCAGCCCCTGAGGGGGCTTTCACTGCCAGCCTCCCAGTTAGCCTCCATTCTCCTGGGAGGGTTTGTAAAGAGAAACAGAGGCAGGGGTGATTAGAAAGGGCCTTGATCAAGCTTGGTTTCCTGCCTCACATTCCCTGCCTGCATGATAAGTAGTCTAAGGTACCGAAGCAACATGGAGAAATCCTTCCTAGATCAATGAAGGCTGAGTTCCGAGGAAGCCTGAAGACTGCCCAGGCCCCTCACTGCCACCAGCAGCAGTAGGGAAGTCATGCTTTTGTTGTTGCCCAACCGAGCTGGATGCCAGCATGCAGGAATGCAGAACTGAAATATTCAAGTAACGATGGCAACTGGGATTTGAGAGTGGTTGCATCTCAGCCACCTAAGCAAAAAGTACAGCAAGGACTTTTCAATGAGAAGACCTCATCCTCCTTGGAATTCTATAGGATCCAGACCCTAAACAGCCAGGGGGCTTCAAACAATTCCCTCCTGAGTCTGCAGGGCCATTTTTTGTTCATCCTTTCTCCTCCTCTTCACCACCCCTCCCCAGCCTCCCCCAACTGTCAATCATTGTTCTAACCACCATCTTGCTTCCTCTCTAGTCTCTGTCCTAATCTCTGAGGACAGGAAACCCCACTTTGACAGTTCATGGTCTAAAGTCAAGAAGCTGAGGAATTGTGAGCACTGGGAGGAATCATTTGGGTTGTCAGTTCTGTTTTATTGAGTGAAAAATAAAACAGAATGCCAAATAAAACAATTTGGGTAAAGATAAAGATAAAAACCCACTAGTCAGTAGAATGTCTGTCAAATTTAACTTTTAGTGCCATGTAGGGTCTGTAAGCCAAGGGGGGAATGAGGAGACAAAAAGGAAGGCATTGGTTCTTAAATCCAGATGTGTCTTGGTATCGTGGATGATGCCAGGACACCAGCAGAGCAGTGTGGTCCATGTTCAGCTACTCTGTGATTAAAATACTCACGAACACCTTTTGCACCACTAAGATTAAGTAAGGGACAGCCAGCCAACAAGTAGGAGAGTAGAGAATCCTGTGCCCAGAGTTTAAACACCTGGTCTGCTGGATTGCTACCCAGGCTGATACCCCTCCCCATCCATTCCCCAACTGACCCTCAACCTTTCCCTGCTTGCCCTTCAATTCCTTCCCTACTTGAATCATTTTCACCCATTCCCTCCATGTCCCAACTGCCTGACTGGCAAACTTCATGGCTTTAACTAGGAAAGGGCAAGTCACTTTTCTGGATCTCAGTCTCTCCCTCTGGAAAATGGGTAAGAGGGCTTTGGAAGAAAGTCTTCCTGACTCTTGGTTAATTCATGCCACGAGAGCCTGAGCTGAAAGGAAGTATTTGTCTTCTTATGTAATTCTGGTATTATATAATAGTAGATTGCATATCTCTATATATAATTATATCTCTCTTTAAGATACACACTGGCCCAATTAAGCCTGCAGAACTCTTAGTCTAATTAGGCCTGTTTTAAATGAGGACCTTGTCCTAGAGACAGCATGCCAACAGTATAATTGTTTGCATTAGACTTTTGCTACTTGATCATTGCTGATAAATGATAGAAAAACCCACTCAATGAGCTTCTCAACTTCCCCCCTTCTCAACTCTGGCCCTTAGTCTTTCCATGACTCTAGACTTTTCCGCACTATTGCCTCACCCCCTATTCTGTCCACAACCTATAGTTTCCTTGACATCCTGCCCTAGGTATCACACCCACAATTCACCACCCCCCACAAGGATCTCAGAGTGACCAATATGCTCCCTCTGCCCCACAGTCCCTGTGCCCCCACCAAAAGACCTCTTGCCCACATTTTGTACACAGTCCAGGCCAGAACCCAATGTGTGTTCTGATTGGCTATAACCCTCACTGATTCCTATTCCCACCTTCACCCCACTACACACACTCTTAGCTGAGCCCAGAAAAGCCCCCCCTTTCCTCCCACAGCTGATAGGAGGCTTGTTCATCTGTGGCTGTCCTAGTCTGGTTGTCAAGGAAACTACAGAATCTCCCTGGGAGCCTGGTTTGTCTCCTAGCAACCAATATCCCACATCCTGCATCTTATAAAATGCAAAAGGGAGGAAAATCCTGAAAATGAAGGTAAAAATCAAGAAGCATGAATAGGACGGGAGAATCGTGAGAGGCAGAGTAAAGAGAGGGCAGACTCTGGATTAAGGAGGCTCCCTCCTATAGGAGTTGCTGACAGTGTAATAATAATGGGGGAAGCAGAGATCTCATGGAAAGCAAGGCCCAAAAGGATCGTGAACAATCATTATTAACAAAAACGTAAACTTAACACAGTTTAACCCGCCTCAAACCTAAAACGTCAAAACATCCACAAACAACGTTCAGGAATTTCCCCCAGTAGTTTGCAACGGGCTTAGACTGCAATGGAGAGTTGAAAGAAACATCTTCAGAATCACGAGCTAAACCACTTCCATCACTCTAGATCGACCTCCCTCCCCCACCCCCCGCACCGACCCGCTGCTCTGCACACACATAAAAAAATTTTTTAAATACATAAAATAAAGGGGAAGGTGCACAGTACACCAAGACTTCCAAGTCATCTTTCTCTCCCTAGAAAAACCCGGAAAAGGTTAGTCCCCCGCCCTTCGGAGCCTAGCAGCTGAAAAGACAGTCTGGGGAGCAGCGGAAAATGAGTGGAAGTGAGGAGGGCGCAGCCAGGGCGGGGGAGAGAGGTAGGAGGCAGTGGAAGGGTGAAGCCGCGCGGTTTCAGTGTCTGCTTGCAAGCCCAGCCATAATAAAAATTAATCATTTACTTACACCACTACATGTGACGGGGTAATTTCTAGTGTAAGGAACACATCTCTTCCTGCTAAGCACGTTCATTTTAGTGAAATGTCTGGGTCACTCCGTGCGTGCAAGTTAGGACGATGCTGCCGCTGCCGCCGCCGCCGCGCCGCTGCTACAGTCACCGGGCCCGGGTTAGCGTTAGATCAGAAACTCTGGCAGAACAGCCCAGGCCCGACGGCGGACCCGGAGCAGCCTGGCGCTCTGCACTGCAACCATTGCCTCTTCCGTATCAGCATCTCCCCGGGTACCCGGCGCCCAATATCATGGAGGCGCGGAGCCAGTGGCGGCCGGCCAGACCAGGCGCCAAAGTCAGGGGCTGAGCGCCTATCAGCCCGCTAGGGAGCTGGGCCGCACCGCCGCCGCCGCCGCTCCCGCTGCGCAGGGCAGAGGCAGCACGTAGAGGTGGAAGGAAAGGGGCGAGGCTGCTACTGCTACGCGCCTAGATCCTCTTCAAATGCAGTGCCGAGAAGACGCCGAGTGCTGCAGTCCCGGGGACCGCTCGCGACCTCCTTTTTTCATTCACAAAAAAAAAAAAAAAAAGGAAGAAAAAAAGGGGCAAAAAAAAATCGCACTCAAGACAGCTGCCGTGACATGCACCGCCTACCGCTGCGCTCCGTTGGTGGAAAAGGGTCAGGGGGCGGATAAGGGGCGGGGAAAAACGAGGATTGGAAGTCTCTGCGGCCCCGCCCCGCGGCCACTGCTTTTTCTCTACCCTCCCCCTGCGGGACGGGAAAAGGTCTCAGCTCGCTGCTGGGGACTGGATACAGTCACTCTACCGGGTGAGATGCAAAATCTTACTGGACGCTCAGGGAATTTTCCCCTTTCTACCACAGCTGAGAAACATCCTAGTTCGCCTCAGTTTTTTTCGTTGTCTTTCCCATTAAAACCAGGCCTCCCTCACTTGCCCACTGGCGGAGAGCGGCGTTTTCTTACAAGTCATCCGCCGACTCCAGAATTTTCCTTGTACTTGAGAGCCTTCTTCCCTCCATCACCTCTGCAGCCACATGCTATGACTCCGACTGCCACTGCCCTTAGTGTCCGGTGGGACAGATCCTAGTACCACTTCCCACATGTCTCTCTTCCTTCGGGTCCTTCATTGGACCCACCTTTATTCTGGGAAGGTATCTTCATTGCATACCTTCCCAGGAAGTGCAAAGAAGACACTAGTCACAGAGATGTACCTAAAGGCTGCTTTTGACTTGGTCTCAATTTATCCCTGTGCAAAATAAGGAGATTAAAAACTAAAGCTAGGTGCCATGGAGTCCATTCGAAGGCACCCCCTATGTGTCAGAGAACTAGGCTCCATAGTTTTCAATAGTTGTGGTCTTTAGAAACAGATTACTAGGCTTTTCTTCATGGGTTGGCATAGTGGCAGCAGCAATGGGCTCAATCATAGCAACGACTGTGAGGTTGGCCTTGAACCGGGCAGCGTTTCATTCGCTTGTGTATAGGGTCGCTGTGAGTCAGTACCAACTCCATGGCACCTAACAACAAGAAGTTGTTGTCTTCCAAGTTGTCCTGCGTGAACTCAAACAAGTACTAAGTGGTTCTCAAAAGAAAGTTTCCATAGGTTTTATGATGATGATCCTGACTGCTAGTGTTGATAATGGTTCAGTCTGGTTTATCCATCTTGTGGATTACTTCTGGACACTTTTTAAGCTAATTGTTTTTGCAGCGGATTTGCCTAATGCAGTACATGTTTTGATTACTTGACAGCTGCTTCCATGAATATTGATTGTGGATCCAAGCAAAATGAAGTCTTTGACAACTTCAATCTTTTCTCCATTTTTCATGATGTTATAGATTGGCCCATTTGTGATGATTTTTATTTTCTTTACATTGAGAGGCAATCCATACTGAAGGCTGTGGTCTCTGATCTTCATCAGCAAATATTTCAAATCCTCTTCACTTCCACCAAGCAAGGTTCTGTTATCTGCTTATCACAGATTTTTCAGGATGTTAGGGAAATTTTCTTCCAGCAGCTCTTTGACTATCTCTTGTGTGGTTTTCTTGATTCTTCCTGTTCTGTGTCTCCAATCACCCGTATCCAAACGAATCTTAGGCTTTCTTCAGATATTTTCATTCTTTTTTCTGCTTACACTTCTATCTTAGTAATATTCAGAGATTTGTCTTCAAGCTTGCTGATTATGGCTTCTATCCTTTCAATTCTATTCCTTTGCCTTTTCAGTGCATAATTCATTTCTGATATTTTAGTATTGATCGTTTGGACCTGTTTTTTGCAGGTTTTGAATAGTCTCTAATGCTATATCTATTTTATTTTATTGTTCCTGTAACACTTTCCTGACTTTTCCTTATTTTCCTTGACCTTTCTCTGGACATTTGGATGCACTTCAATATCATTCTCCTAAATTCCTTATTGCACAGTTCCAAAGCCTGTACTCCTTCCAGTGCAAATTCTAGCTCTACCTATTGCTTTTTTTGTTTGAGCTACTCTGTCTTGTTTCTGCATGTGAGCAGAAATTTTCTGTTGCTTTTCAGGCATTGTGGTGTTGTTATATTTGTAATAATTAGATGAATGTATGTTGACGTATTCTTAAGTTCTCTCTAATTGTCTCCTGGTAGATGTGATCAGGAGATGGGCTTCTCTTTTCATTTCTCTTACTTCTCAACTCAGAGTGTTTTTAGCAGGTGTTAGTTGTTTATGCTGCTCTGGTATGTAGCAGCAGGTATTGGTGGTTGCCCAGATGGTAGGATTTTATAGGGTGAGATTGTAATTTGGTTATATGAGTGCAATTGCTGTCTCTTATTGGTTAAGGCAAGAAGAGAAAAAGCGCCCCCAAGATAAAACGGAGACAAAAAAAACCACACACACACAAAAAGCCAGACTAGACATTAAAGTCCAAATTGAAATACACACACACACACAAAATAACCCAAAACCCTGTGGCAAAATATGAGTAAGACTTCAGCACCCTTTATGGCCTCTTGACTTCACAGATGCCTGAGAAAATTTCAAGATGTTCTCATTGCACGTTATGATATAGCTCAAGGTTTTGTTTTGTTTTTGGCATTCCCTCCTCCCCCCCGCCCCCTTTTTTTTCTTCTCGCACCTCAAGTCCATTCAGGTGTTTCTCTTAGTGAGAACCAGCCCAGGGCTGGCCAGGCCCCTTTGGAAGACACTCCTGTTGTCTCCTCCCACTTCTTTGATTCTGTGCCCAGAGTTCCTGCTGTGCAGAGCCTTGTGTGTGCATATCAGAACCTTCCCTGGAGGTGTCCACTTGTTCAGTCATCCTTTCTGGTCCCCAGAGTGGAGGTGGGTAGACAGAGGAAAATAAAAGAATGGAAGAGAAGTGCTCACACCTCTATTGCTGCTGATCCATCGGACCTCTGGAGATGGGAGTTATCTCTTGACCTTGTATTTGCTCACTCCCATTCAAAATGGTTGGGCCAGGACTTGCTGGTTGCCTCAGATTAGAAGTCACCTCCTTTCTTGCTTCTGACCCAAATCTTACTCCTGGTAAGCATTCAGTCCCCTTATTTGTCTCTTTATCTGGTGTTCAGAGTTCCAGGACCATCCTCTGAACCTGTTTCATCCAGTAGTCCATGTTTTTACTGGCGGAGGTCTACACAACCTCCTGCCTAGTCTACCATCAAGCCCTACCTCTCTTATCACAGGTTTTTAATGAGTCTTTCTCTAATTCTGATGCCACATTCTTCAGTCTCTTGAATGATTTGCTCTGAATACAGATTGAATAAGTATGGTGAAAGGATTCAACCCTGGAGCACACCTTTCCTGATTTTATACCATACCAGTATCCCCTTGTTCTGTTCAAATGGCTGCCTCATTGTCCTCATGAGCACAATGAAGTGTTCTAGAATACCCATTCTTCAAAATGTTATCCATAGTTTGCTATGATCCACACAATTGAGCACCTTTTCATAGTCAATGAAGCACAAGTACACATCTTTTGGGTACCCTAAAGTCAAGATCTATCTGGTATCATCAGTGATATCCTTCATTCCAAGATCTCTTCTGAAACCAACTGAATTTTTGGTAGCTCCATGTCTATGTTGTGAAGTGCCATCGAGTCAATTCCAACCCATAGCATTAGTGTGGCGCTGTGGGTTAATGCACCAGACTGCAAAGCCGTTTAAACTGCAAGGTAGGTGGTACAAGCTCACCAGCTGCTCTTTGGAAACCCTATCAGGGTTGCTATGGTTCGGAATCGACTCAATGACACTTAGTAACAACAATGTCTATGTACTGCTACAACCATTTTTGAATTATCTTCAACAAAACTTTACTTGCATGTGATATTAATGATATGTTTGATGATTTCTGTTATATCACCTTTCTTTGGAATGGGCATAAATATGGATATTTTCCAATCAGCTTTCCAGATAACTGTCTTCCAAATTTCTTAGCCCCCAATTCTATATCAATTTGTTGACAGTTTTCAACTTGTATTCCATCAATTCCTGGAGCCTTGTTTTTCGCCAATGCCTTCAGTGCAGCTTGGATTTCATCCTTCAATACCATTGGTCTTGATCATATAGAACATCTTGAAATGATTGAACACTGACCAGTTCTTTCTGATACGGTGCTGGTGCTGGTGCTGGTGCTGGTGCTGGTGGTGTGCTGTGGAGTTGGTACCAACTCATAGTGACCCTGAATAGGGTTTCTGAGCCTGTAAAGCTTTATGGAAGCATGAAGCCTAATATTTCTCCCTTGGAACTGCTGGTAGTTTCAAACTGCTGATCTTGAGGTTAGCAGCCTGATTCATAACCACTATGCTACAAGAGCGCCTATCTTTCTGATATAGGGACTGTGTATTCCTTCCATCTTCCTTTGATGCCTCTTGCATCATTTAATATTGTGCCCATAGAATCCTTCAAAATTGCAACCAGAGGCTTGACACATGGAGGCTCTCAAATACAAAAGTTTTGACTTGCTGAATGACATCTCACAGTCAGAGACAAATTTAAGGTTTGTCAAGTAGGTCATGGTCTGGGCACCACTTGAAGAGGGCCATCAATAAGCAATTTTTATGGCTGTCGCAGCTGTGTTCATAGCTAGCTGAAAGATCATTTGGAAATTTAAAACTAATTACTCTAGGTGCTAATTTCCGAGATCTGCTACTTTCAGTGGTGCCCAGGACATTTGCCATGCCTGCTATACTTTAGATACACCTCTGAAACTGTGGGGTCAATGTCCTTTCCCTAGTGGAGAAAGAGCCAGCTCAGCTGCGAAGTCACTACACAATCAGGCTGGACTGTGGGGGTCGAAGGTGTAGGATGGCATGGGAGCAGAGGGTGGGGTTGTCTTAGACCATGCACACCCTGTTAACATTCAGGATTTTGTCTCAGACAGAGCCAGGTACATTGTGCGAGGTGATCACCTCAATTCCCAGTCCTGTGTTCTGTTCACAGTCCCCTCTTTTAGCTTTTCATCAAATCAAAGTGATCTTTATCACTTTGCCTCAGGGGCATTCCCAGTGAGATCCATATGCAGCCCTCTCCTGTTACCATAGTTCCCTTCTCCAGTGTCTTCTTTGGAAACCAATGCCCTCCCCACTTTCTCCCTAGGCATTTACCATTATCAAACCATCCTATCTATGTTCCGCTTCCAGACTATCTTGGAGTCTTACAGACCTGACCTCTCCCTCAGCTTCCTGGACCTCCAGTGGTTCTTTACACTCAGCCCAGTAAGCGGAATTTCCAGGCCAGGCACTCGGTTGTAGCCTTGTTCCCATGGGAGTGCAATGGGAGATTCTCCATACAGAATACAGATCCCTTCCAAACTCTTGCCTTCAGTCTGTGCCTCAACTGTAATTTATGAAAGGTCATCTCCCTACCTAATCCTAGCCAATACAGTAGTTTGACCCTCAACTTCCCCCTCTTGTGCTACTTAAGACAGCATCAAGACCCTGGCTCCCAGGCTAAGGATCTGATTACATTTACTTCATCTGGCCACTCTTTGATGTCAGAATCCTGGAATATAGGGCCAGTCCTCCAGGCCAGGTTCCCTAGTCAGCAAGCCATGAGTTATCAATTGCCTATTCCACAACCCATCCCAGTCCTTAGATTTCAAGCACTCGGCAGCAACACCTCCCCAAAGTGCAGGCAGCCTACCCACTCCTGCTAGCTGCATACACCCCGGGCCCTGAGAGGAGCCCATTTTCCGTGCTCTGGGCAGCTTCTCAATTCTGCCAGTGTGGGAAGTTTCCCAGAAAGGCTCCTGGTCTCTTTCTCCCCTTTTCTTCCTCCCACACCTATCTTGTCCATTTGCTGCAGCTTAGAACCCCTGGTATGTTTCTGAGGAGTGCTTCAGAACAAGTCATTTATTTCCCACAACCCCTGGCTGGCTGGACTACCTCCTTCCTCCCTTCTGCTGGTGGGGCTGGGCAGTGCCCAGTCCCATGATCTAACTGACTCACCCTGGGGGGTGGGAGATGATGTGGGGCAAGACCAGCTGCAGCCTGAGGAGTTTCTGGCAGCTGGGAGGCAGTTTCCATAGGAGTCTTCTGCCCTCATCCCAACATCTTTTCCCTCACCAAAGACCTCTTGTGAAGTGCTCCCCTTTCCAGTGACATGAATCTTTTGAACCTGTCCCCAAAAAGTGCCTCATCCAACCAGTCCCATAACCACTCTCCTCACAGATGTTACACAGCTGCTGTTTTCCTGGAGGTGGAAAATATTTGCTGTGAGCAGGAAGATTCAGTCTGGGGAGAGAAATCTCTACCCTGTTTCTCCTGAACTACAAGCAGCCTCATGAGCACACACACAAGCTCTTGGCCAGTCCTAAGAAACACTTCTCTTTTTGTGACTTGGAAGACCCCTCTCCACACTTATTCAGGGCCAGTTCTTCAGACACTGCCTCCACTCTCAGCCAGCCTGTACATTCTGTTTGCTTCACAAACAGCTTTGCCCCTTCAACTACTTGCGAGCTACTAACCTCAATTCACCCCACCCCTCTCCTTGAACACAAGAGACTCTGTGAAGCCAATTCTGAGTCTACCCCATGGGCCTGGAACATGACTTCTTCCTGCCTCCCCAGCAGTGTGCAGAGTCTGAGGTAAATGGCTTCACAATCCTGAAGTTAGGGCCAAGCTCAAAACCACCTGTGAGCAAAAGCAGAGATATTTCAACATGTGAGCTCTCAACAGGGCGAAGGGCTGAATGTGAAAAGCCTGAGATCTCTCAGCCTCCATGTCCAGATGTTAGGGACCACCACCAGGTCACCAGAAGGAGAAGGAGTCCCTTCTGGGCCTTTGCATAAGCAGTTCCCTAGTCAGAAAACTTCCTCTCCCTACTTCCTTCACTGAGATAATGCTTACTTACCAGTCAAGTCTCAGTCTAGACACTACTTTCTCCAGGAAGTCTTCCATGAACACCTCCCACCTCCAAGTCTAGGTTTATGGTCCTTTCTCTGTGATTCCCTAACAATACTACTAACAAAACTCTAAAATTTACATATATATGTTGTTGTTGTTAAGTGCCGTCACGTTGGTTCTGACTCATAGTGACCCTGTATAGGGTTTCCGAAGAGCGGCTGGTGAGTTTGAACCGCCAACCTTGCAGTTCAAAGCCACCAGCCACTCCTCGGAAACCCTACTCAGCGTCTCTATGAGTCAGAACCAACTTGTCAGCACTTAACAACAGCACATATATATTTCATTTAAATAAACATATACACTGTTGTTGTTAAGTGCTGTTAAATTTGTTCTGATTCATAACAATTCTGAATAGGGTTTATGAGGAGTGGCTGGCAAGATTCGAACAACTGACCTTGTAGGCTTATCCTGCAGTACCACACCAGGACTCCACATACACACACACATATATATATACTTATAATAGACATATATTTATGTTGTTATTAAGTGCCACTGAGTTGATTCCAACTCATAGCAAACGTGTATAGGGTTTCAGAGGTTGTAAATCTTTAATATCTTATACATAAATAGATATTGTTCAGCTGGCTCTGACTCATGTGTTACAGAGTAGAACTGCTCCATAGGGTTTTCTTGGCTGTAATCTTCACAGAAAGAGAACACCAGGCCTTCCTTCATCAGCACTGGTGGATTCAGACAGTCAACTTTTAGGTTAATGTTGTTGTTGTTGTTAAGTGCCGTCAAGTCAGTTCCGACTCATAGTGACCCTATATAAGGTTTCCAAGGAGTGGCTAGTGAACTTGAACCACCAAGCTTAAGGTTCAAACTGACCTTGCAGTCCAGCATATTAACCCACAGTACCATGCCAGGTTAATAGTCAAGAACAAATTTCTTGTGCCACCTAGGCTCTCTTTATATATGTGTGTGTGTGTATATATATGTGTATTTGTGTATATGTATATATACACAACACATATGTACATATGTATTAACCTATGTACACTTATATATGTGTGTACGTATATTTATGTATATAATGATCCCTCATCATACTGAGAACTGCTTTAGGGAAGGGATTAAACTTATTCTAGAGGGTATCCTTTGTGCTGATCTAGTACCTGGCAACAAGTGTTTAATATGTGCTCAATAAGAACTAGGGATGAGTGAATGTTTGAGGGGTACAGAGATGACACCGCCAATTGACTACTCACATGTCATCCACAGAAGTCTTCCATGGGCTATACTGGCCTTTTTTCCAGGCTGCCATTTCTCTGGGTTCCCTCCAGGCTCCTGATTGGGATGAGCAGAAATGAATGGAATTAGGGCAGTGGATGGCAGTGGGTTACCCAAAGAAGCACCACAGATAAGTCAACCCAAGTGGAAGGTCCAATCCAGGGCTGGAGTATGGCTTCTGCTTTCCATGTGCAGTGGACTGAGACCCTCCAATCATGGCAGAGGCCACCCCAGGGTGTCAAAGGGTTAGATGAGAAACAAGAATTTGGGTCATGGTCCATCCCGTTCTGGGGACATTTACAGGTTCTGAACTGTTTTGATAATCTGGAAAGAGTTGTCAGCTACCAGGGGTACAAGGAGTGCAGTAAATAGGAGGTGGGGGAATTCACAAGGCAGAAGGGAGGGGAGGGAAGCAGGAAAAATGAAGACTCTGGAAGGTCTGCAGGGGCTGAAGCGAATAGAGGTGGACCATGACGTTTGCATAGCCTTGGAATAATATGATACAGGGATCAAGACACAGGCTGAAGGGGTAAAGGAGAAGAAATAATGTTAAATTATTTGACTGTTCACAAAAGGATAAATACAGCATAAGACCATTATTGTAAAAGCTTAGAAAAGATGTCCGTAGTAAAGGGGAGGGGAAAAAAAATTATTTTTCTGTTGGTTACCAAAGGTGGGAGGGAAGAGACCGTGAGGCACGGGTTAGGGAAAAGAACATTGTGGCTTGGTTGAGGAAGGGGTGGGCAGAACACAAGAAGGGGGAGGGAGATCGAAAAACAAGGAAGATAAGGGAACATGTAGGAGCATTTGCATGGACTAAATGGGATGAGAAAGAAAAGAGAAGGGCTGATTGGTCTGAAATTTGGGGAGACTTGGGAACCACTGAGCCCATGGACACTGATCTAGCCACTGGGGGTTAGAGCTGTGAGTAAATTGTCCAGCTGATATGAAGTGGGGGAAGGGGCGCAAGAATGTCCAAACTTTTAGATGGTACCTATTTGACCTAGCTTTGATGGCTTAATGATTAGAACTCAACTAGAGGAAGACAAAGAAATGTGATACAAGAAGCAAGTGTGTTGTTGTTGTTAAGTGCCATTGATTCAGTTCCGACTCATAGTGACCATGTACAGGGTTTCCAAGGAGCAACTGGTGAGCTTGAGCTACTGACCATGTGGTTCAAACAACTTTGTAGTCCAGCACATGTAAGTTGCTACAATTGGATGAACTTGACCTTATCTAATAGATGTAGTAGCACAAAATACCAACTGAGAGGAAAGACATCTTCAAATCAAGGAACAATCATGTCCCTTCAGTATACAGGGCTGATAGGGACAGGTAACTCAGACACTGGCTACCTAAGTGTGCGGGGGGCAAAGGGAGGGAGGGCTATAAAGACACAAAGTGGCTGGCCTACAAGTTTTCATGAGGGAGTTTAATTTCAGAGCAAATGGGGGAAGGTAGAATCTCCACTGAATAGTTTCCATCTTGTCTAGATGCGTCAGGTAAAAAGAGATAGGGGTAGGATTCTTTTGATTTAATAGTAAGTAATTGTTATCATGACTAACTGTGATTGTCACAATTGTAAAGGTAAAAGATGTGTAACAAAAAGTTAATCTTATATTCCAGGAACAGAGGACCCTAGGACCATCAAGGGAGAAGAGCACAAGCGGAATGTGGGAACCTACCCAGAGAAGCAGCGACACCAGAGTCGAAGGCAGAGACGATGGCATGGAGAGGTAGCGCATCTGAGGACTCTAGACTCATGGAAAGAGAAAGGCTATGTGCTGATGGGCAGAGGGCTGGTTTGCAAAATATGCCCTTGGTTGTTTAAACAATTGTATATTCCTGCGTGTTTTTGTGTACATCAAAAAAGGGGATTGTAATCATTACAATGAAACAAGATATGGTTGCTTGAGTGCAAAACTGATATTCTGCCATGTAGACTATCACTCAGTTGACAATAAAGGCTTTAAAAAAATTTAAAAACAGAGTTATCAGCGGCCCATCAAGAGTCTTGGGTTCTGTCATCACATAACTCTTGTGACCTTGGACAAGTTCCCTCTCTCTCTTTGGGCCTCAGGTTTCTCATGTACAGAGTTGGGTCAGGAGACCCCCAAATCCATTCCAACATTGACATCCTAGTGCGTTTCTAGGATATAAGGCTTGCATTTTAGTTGGTAATCCTTTTCACTGGTGCAGCTCCTGACCCAAATTGGGACTTAGCAAAATCAGCTGATGGCTGCCAAGACTGAGAATGGAAGGGGGAAGTTTTGTTTTGTTTCTCTTTGGAGGGGTGTGAGGATTAGCACATAGTAAGAGGCAGAGAGAGAATTTTAATCTTATTTTGAGATCCTGCCCACCTTCAGTTTCCTTTTAAATGGTCAATCACAATCTTGGAACCAGCCCAACTAAAGAAAATTCTAGAATTTCAAGAGAAGTAGGGGATGATCAGGGAAAGGCTTGGATAGGACAAATGGATACCTCAGGATGCAATTGGCCCAGTATATTTAAGTGGGAATGGAGGACCATCCCATGTGGCATTCCCTGTACCCCCATCCCAGAAACAGGAGGCAGGGAAGCCTAATGGTTGCTTTGTGGACAGGGATGTGGGTAGACTGGAGTGAGAGGAAATCCACATGGAAAAGTAGTCATCACAGTAGGTGGTGTCGTTCTGGGATCTAGTCTCACCTCCACCAAGAACCAGCTATGTGACTTTGGACAAGAAACTTAAATTTCTCTAGCCTTCCATTGGGGATAACGTTGTTCCATTTTTGCTACCTCCTGCTTTTGCTTTCCCTCAAAGACCTCCACTTCATAATTTTGTGTAAAGAAGGAACCCAATTCCCATCTGGACAGTATATTGAGAGGTAGGACAGAGGATCTGGATCCAGGCTATGGGGTTGGAATTCCATTAATGAATACAGCTAACGTAACTGATTCAGAAAATCCCATCCCTACTTTGGTACTGGTGACCTGGGATCTTCTGAGAAAATGAAATGGAAACCAGGGAAGGAATTAGTGAAGGAAATTTAGGGAGCATTCTGTTCAGAATCCCCAAGGCCTAGCAGTTCTCACAACTTTAAAAGCTGCTCAAAGCCAGAACGGAAGCATTCCCTCCAAGTCTAATCTGACCAGGAGAGAATCATCCACTGTCCCATCCACTGGTAGAGGGGTAGGAGTATGGAAGACTCTCTATCCATCCACATAACCCTCCCAATGAAATACTTATACATTTGGCCCACCCCATGAAATACTTACTATAGCTCCTATTCAGCAGAGAAACATGGGCTCTTGTTTGGTAATGTCTTTAAAGAGTTGCAAATCCTATCATTAATGCCTTCGGCAATGATACATAGCCCTGGGGGATTGCATGCATGGCTAGCCACCCCAAGTCTCTGGGATGTTGATTTCTCTGGACAATGCCTCCAAAGTTATCATCAGGTAGACATTCTACAACACTGGCACAGAAGTTACAAGGCAAGGGCAAAAATGCAACCCACTGTCAGTGCTTCCAGGCCTGAGAAGTATTTACTGTAATTAAGCTGCAGGCCTCAGTAGAGAAGACGGCCCCCATTCCTTAAGCCACACAAAGCTAGAAGTGAGAAGCTTTAAGGAGGATGAACACCCCAAAATAGACTTGTTTTTTTTTCACAACTTTTTCATGAGACATTGGCATCTCTTGCAGCCTAGAAAAAAAAATAGCCTGAACTGTTAACAAATAAAGATTATAAAAAGCCCCAACTGTTCCTCTCAGGTTTCCATGTGGCTGTGGTGTTGTAGAGAAGGGGATTCTGGAGAGAGGACAAGGGAGGTGTGTGCCCAGGAGGCCCTGATCTCTTCTCTCCTGACCCATTTTCTTCCTCAGTATCTTGTTCTGTCTAGAGCTCACATGGATAATTGATGTCAGGGATGAGAATGTCTTTTGTTGACCCTCAGAAGTGGTCCACTGTGAGTGTGTAGTATTGTTTTCTGCTTCCAGAAAAAGAATGCATGGCACAGAACAAGGCATCTGACAAACAACCATCTTGCAAGGAGGCCAGTTTAAAGTAGGTTCCACTAACAGAGAGGACAAAATTTACTTAGTAAATATATGGTGGGTACAAGGTGCTCTTGTCAAGGTCAGCTTAACTTGAATTTGGACTTGCCTTGGACATTGCTAGATGTTATTAACCACACATGAGTTTGGGGTTGTAGTTGCTTTTGACCCAGGTTAAAGGATTATCGAGGGCAATATCAATGGGCTCAAGTGTGGCAACGATAGTGAGGTTGGCCCAGGATTGGGCAGTGTTTCGTTCTGTTGTGTATAAGGTCGCTATGAGTCGGGACCGACTGGATGGCACCTAACAACAACAATAGCATCCAGAATAGGGTCTGATTCTCACTTGCCATACTCAGTTTCCTTTATAAATCTCCATGCTAGACTCCAGCAGTGATCTCTTATACCCTCTAGGCCCTAAACCCGAGAGTCTTCTTGGTACATACTTGGACCACAACAACAAAAGAAAGAGAATGAGTCAAAAGTGCAGAAATGGATCTAAGGAGCCCCACCCTCCAGAGTTCTCAGTAAAGTAAGGTGGTTGAGCTGGATAATATCTGAGGGAGGGTTCACATGGCCCTGACTTATCATAGAAGAAAATTACCTCCAGTACTTCAGAGCTCTGTGTCCCCACAAAGTCTAGGATCCAGGGCTCACTCCATTCCACCTTTGCGGGCTCTTCTCTCTTAACTCCTCTTTCACTCCCTACCACTCTGTTATGGATTGAATTGTGTTTCCTTAAAAAAAAAAAAAAAAATTCCAAATTGTGGTTCTTATGTACATGACCTTGTTTGCAAATAGGACCTTTGAAGGGAAGGTGCTATTAGACCTATTGCTCATTTATTGACTATCTTGTTATCCAGCATTTTGCATTTATGACAATAGCAAAAAGTAGACATGTGTTAATTTGGATGACAAGAGAGGGAGTCAGGAAAAAAAAGAAAGAAAAGATATAAATAAAAGTAAAAATACACACACACAAAATATGTTGTGCCGTGGTGTCGGTTCCGACTCATAGCGACCCTTTACAGGGTTTGCAAGGCTATAAATCTTTACGGGAGCAGAAAGTCTCATCTTTCTCCCATGGAACAGCTGGCAGTTTCTAACTGCTGACCTTGTGGTTCACAGCCTGATTCGTAACCACTACGCTACCAGAGCTGCTTCATACTTCAAAACATACTTCACATTAAATAAGCCATGCATTAAATCACATTATATATATGATAGGAAACTACAGCACCTCTACAAGAAAAAGACAAATAACCCAATTAAAAAATGGGCACAGGACATGAACAGACACTTCACCAAGGATAAGATGCAAGCAGCCAACAAACATATGAAGAAATGTTCACGATCACTAGCCATTGTTGTTGTTAAGTGCTGTTGAGTCGATTCCGACTCACAGCCATTACAGAGATACAAATCAAAACAAAAATGTGGCATCATCTCATACCTGCAATAACAGTGAAGATCAGAAAAATAGAGGACAATAAATGCTGGAGAGGATGTGGTGACTGGGACCCTTCTACAATGCTGGTGGGAATGCAAAAATGGTCCAACCACTCTGGAAAACAGTATGGCACTTCCTCAGAAAGTTGGAAATAGAAATACCTTACGATCCAGCAATTCCTCTACTTGGTATGTATCCACAAGAAATATGAGCCATAACACAAGTAGATATATGCATACCAATGTTAATAACAGCACTGTTTACAATAGCAAAAAGATGGAGACAGCCTAAGTGCCCATCAATGGAAGAATGGATAAATAAACTTTGATTCATACACACAATGGAATTATGCCACCTTGAAGAATAACAAAGAAGCGGCAAGCCACCACATAACATGGGTGAACCTTGAGGACATTATGCTGAGTGAAATTAGTTAGTCACAAAAGGAGAAATACTGTAAAGGGCCATTATTGTAAAAGCTCAAGAAAAAGTACCCACACTAAAAGGGGAAAAAAAAAATTCTTTGTTGGTTACCAGGGGTGTACAGGGTGGGGTAAAGGGAGGGAGGGGAAGGTGGAGCACAAGGTAGGGAATGACACAAGATAGTTTGGGTGCTTTCGGGGGGGGGGGGTGGCAATACACTAGAAGCGGGAAGGGAATGGAAGAACAAGGCAGGTGGAAGAACATGTAGGCAGGTTTACATGGGCTAAGTGGGACAGAGGTAAATAATGATGTATGTTCAACCATGGAACAACAGGGCTCTGGGATATAGGGATTGAGGCATGGTTTGAGTGGGTAAAAGAGGGGAAATAATGTTAAGATGTTTGGCTGTCTTTTGAATCTTGGTTTCCCATTTCTAAAATAGACACTTGAGGGGGAGAGAAAGGAATAGCCAGAAACATCACTATAGAAAGAGTATAAGTCTGTCTTCAGCCTATAACTGATTGGAATACCTAACATGAGGCTAGAACTTGCCCAGTGAAGAAGGCTTCCTGTGGATCCTTTGCATTGCATAAGACCATAGGTGGAATCTGGATCCAGAATCTTCTGAGGTGGGAAATTTCCACTTGAAAGGACAAGCAGACCAGCCTAAAGCTGCTAGAAGAACAGAAGATACATCTTGAAAGAAAGACCAGCAGGAAAAATAAAAAACAATAATGGCAGTCTGACTGACTACTACAAGAACAAGCAAGTTGCTCACCGGGAGAGCCATCAGAGCAAGTGGTCAGTTCCCCTCAGGGCAAACCCCCTTCTAAGAGTGAGAC
>NW_006408582.1:14620161-14632708 GCF_000296735.1 Chrysochloris asiatica
CATATATATGAAACCTGGAAACTCTAGCATGAGTATATATATTTAAAGAAATCTACTATCAACTTGAAGTCCTGGAGTAGCACTATAGGATACGCACAGGACCACAAGGTTGGTCTGAACCACAACGTGGGTAGTTCAAATCCACCAACCACTCCTTGCAAACCCTATACTGCGTCACTAGGAGTCGAAACTGACTTGACAGCACTTAACAACAACTATCCAACTATTCTGTGCTCTCACGATGTATGTCTGACAGTAATAGAGACCTAGCTGCGAGGAGAGAGTAATACTCTTTGTATTATGTCAACTTTGAGTAATGTCAACTTTGCTGGGCCATAATTCCCAGTGGTTTCGCAGTCAGACCAAGTGGCAGCATTGATGGACTCAAGTGTGGCAACAGTAGTGAGATTGACCCAGGATTGGGCAGTGTTTCATTCTGCTGTGCATAAGGTCGCTATGAGTCGGTACCGACTCGATGGCACCTAAAAACAACAACAATGATGTATCCATCCTCTATTTTTACATAATACCAGTTTTTACATAATGGCCCAGTCTCTGAAACCTAATCATGTTAGTAAATGAGAAGAAGTGAGTGTAATTAACATGAGTCATACTGGATTAGGGTGGGTCCTGATTCCATCTGAGAAGTGTCTTATTAAGAGGAGACACACAGACGAAGACAATGTGATGAAGGAGTTATGTTACAGCTGCAAGCCAAGAAGCATCAAGTGCTACCAGAGCCATGATATCAGAAAGCATCATCTTTGAGACCCTTTGGAGAACATGATCCTCCCAAAACCTTGATGAATTTGAACTTCCAGCCTCCAGAACTGTGAAATGGTTATAGCTGTCGTTAGCCACTCAGCATGTGGTATCTACATTACAGCTGGTCTATGAAACGAATAGTCCCTCTTTCTTCCTTTTGCTTTCATCTCTTATTCTTTCCTTTTCCTTTCCCCACTTCCTAGGTTAGCCAAAAGCCAAACCTGTAGCCACCACTGTGGTTGTTGTTGTTGTTGTTGTTAAGTGCTGTCGAGTCATTCTGACTCACAGCAGCGCAATGCACAACAGAATGGGACACTGCCTGCTCTGTACCACCTCACAATTGTTACACTTGAGTCCATCGCTGCTGCCTCTGTGCCAATCCATCTTCACTGAGGAGCTTCCTCTTTTTCACTGACCCTTTGTCAATTCATGGTAACCCCATATGTTATGGAGTAGAACTGTTCCATAGGGTTTTCTTGGCCGTAATCTTTTACAGAAACAGTTCTGCAGTCCTATCTTCCGTAATGCTGCTCAGGGGTTCAAACTGCCAACTTTTAAGTTAATCACAAATCACTAGTCCTACTAAGGGACTTGCTTCCAGGGTGGAGATTTTTGTAAAAATAAATGCACGTGGCTCTGACTTGGTAAAGGAGAGGAGGATAGAGGGGTGAGTGGGAATTATCCAACCCTGTGGTGGGGGTTCTCATGGCCTGGCAGTGCTAACCAAATGTTCCTGATGACAGTGAGGGACCTAGAGGGTGGCTGCATTCTCTTTGGGCTTCTCTGAGCTGGGAAGCCCCTCTTCAGATTTTCAACATGAGAGATAGCCACCATCACTGTTACCACCTCATGTTCATTCCTACTCATGGCAGACCCACATGTACAGAGTAGAACTGTGCTCCATAGCGTTTTCATGGTTGTGACATTTAGAAGCAGATGTCAGGCCTTTCTTCTGAGGAGCCTTGTGGTGGGTTCAAGCCACCAAGCTGCCAGCTAGTAGTAGAGGGCTTAATCATTAAAACCACCCCCAGGGACTCCATCATCCAGCAACCCCAGGCAACTCCATCTCCTCCTAGGGATAAGGTTTTCAAAAGACTGAGGGAGAGGCAGAGTCTGCTGAGAATCTATTGTGACTTGGCATAAGCCAAAGCATTGTTCTGCAGGATGCAGCCACCCAGGGCATGAAATGAAGCAGGAAGAAGGGAGGCGGGCCAGACACAATGGGCTAACACAGGAACAAACAAAAGGAGCAGGTACACAGAGTTTTCCACAGAACAGGCAGAATATATTCCCTGAGTGACAGCTCATGAGACAGTCTCTAGTTCCAGGCCCCTGGGCAGAGGTGCTGTCCCTTAAAACAAAGTTCAGGCCGCTTCAAGGACAGGAGCACATGCTTTTACAGGACTCTGGCTGATTGTCTGGGGTTTACCACACACTCTGGCTGCCCTTTCTCCAAACCAGCCTTCTTCCTCCTTCTTTTAAGAGGAGCCTGCCAAGAGATTTCAGGGAGTTTGGGCTGTTAGTGGAACTCTAGAGTTGAAGGCAGCTACAAGAGAAGTTTCAGAGCCTGAACTGCCACCTCCACACCCCACAGGGAGCTCTCAGAACACTGTAGCTTCAGGAGCCCAGGGTTCTGCTTGCATCTGCTCCAGCCACCTTTTTACAGATGCTGACCTGAGAACCAGCTTCTGACCCCACATCACATTGCCTGCCCAGAACCAGACTGTGGAAGTGATATTGGAGGCACAGGCACACGGAGGTGGCATAGGTAACAGCAATGCCAGGCTGGTGGTCCATGACCCACACAGTCCAAATCATATCACTTAGCCTGGGTCTCAGTTTTCTTCTCAAAACAAAAAGGCTATTCTGCTCATTCATGCCTTCATTTTTTCATTCTCTCTTGCATTTAACAAATACATGTTAAGTTCCTCCTGGTACCAGACACTACTAGAGACCGTTAAGTATTATATGCATATAATGCTGTCCCTGTCTTCAAGAACTTTAATTTAATAATAATGATGACAATAATAATAATTGGTTGCATGATTATTATATGCCTAGTTTTGTGTGTGATGCTGCAGGATAATGCACTGGACCTCAATATCAGCTTGAACCTCAAGGTCAGCAGTTCAAATCCACCAGCTGCTCTTCGGAAACCCTATACAGAGTCACTATGAGTCAAAATCAACTCAACAGCAGGTAACAACAACAAAGTTTTGTGTTTAAGAACCTGGGTAAAGCAAGGGGTTTGTGATCACCTGCTAATTTAAGGGTAGCTGGTTTGAACCCACCTAAGGAGCTCTGGAGTCCTGGTGTGGTCCTGTAGGTTAATGCGCCACACTGCAAAGCCGTTTGAACTGCAAGGTTGGTGGTTCAAGCTCACCAGCTGCTCCTTGGAAACCCTATACAGGGTCACTATGGGTCGGAACCAACTCAATGGCACTTCACAACAACAACAAGGTGCTCTGGTAGCGTAGTGGTTACGAATTGGGCTGTGAACTGCAAGGCCAGCAGTTCTAAACTACCAGCTGTTCCACAGGAGAAAGATGAGGCTTTCTGTTCCCATAAGGATTTATTTACAGCCTCTGAAACCCTGTGCAGGGTCGCTCTGAGTCAAAACCGACTCGATGCCACACTACCAGCAGCAGCAGCAGCTCCATGGAAGAAAGATCTAGTGGTCTGTTTCTGTAAAGATGATAGCCTAGTAAACCTTATAGAACAGTTCTACTTTGTAACACATGGGATTGCCATGAGCTGGGGGCCGATCCTACAGCAGCTAATGAGAGTTTTGTGATCTGAACTTTCTGTCTACTAATATCTAAGGAGCTCTGGTAGCATAGTGGTTACAAGTCAGGCTGCTAACCTCAGGGTCAGCAGTTCGAAATTGCCAGCCATTCTGGGGGAGGAAGGTGAAGTTTTCTGCTCCTGTAAAGATTTACGGCCTCAGAAACCTTATGAAGGGTCGCTATGAGTCGAAACTGACTCCAAGGCACATAACCAACCAACCAACAACCACTATGTAAAACAACCACATTTAAACTTCACAACACTGCTGTCCAGTCAGTTCAGAACAGAGTAGAACTTCTCCATAGGATTTCCAAGGCAGTAAATCTTTATGGAAGCAGAATGCCTCATCTGGTGGGTTCGAGATGCGGACCTTTGGGTTAGCACCACCAGAGCTCCTTGTTGTTGTTGTTGTTGTTGTTGTTGTTGTTATGTGCCGTGGTGTCGGTTCCGACTCATAGCAACCCTATACAGGGTTTCCAAGGCTATAAATCTTTACGGGAGCAGAAAGCCTCTTCTTTCTCCCGCGGAACCACTGGTAGTTTCGAACTGCTGACCCTGAGGTTCGCAGCAAAATCCTATGAAAAGTCAGTAAATTATCATCCTTTTGAGGTGCACACTGGTAGCATAGTGGTTACGAATCGGACTGTGAACCGCAAGGTCAGCAGTTCAAAACTACCAGCGGTTCCGCGGGAGAAAGAAGAGGCTTTCTGCTCCCGTAAAGATTTACAGTCTCAGAAACCCTGTGCAGGGTCGCTATGAGTCGGAACCGACTCCACGGCACATAACAACAACAACGATCAGCACTGGACTTCCAACCACAAAGTCGGCTGCTCCTGGGAAACCCTATACAGGGTCAGTATGACTCAATACCACTTAATAACAACAAACTATAACAATAATTGATTATTATTCTTCTCAAAAATAGACTCCTGGTGTGGCTCTATAGAATCAGCATTGGACTGCAGACTACAAGATTGGCGGTTCAAACCTACCAGCTGCTGTTCAGGAATTCTATACAGGGTCTTTATGACTCAACAGCACTTAATAATAACAAAACCAATTAAGCAGATGAGGAAACTGAAGCTTTGAAAGATGACATAACTGTAGCAAACTGGGCAGTCACAAAACAAGCATTGAGCACTCATAGCCTATGCCCTGACTCAAGAGCATTAACATGCTATTTTTAATTCACATAAAAAAATCTTGCAGAGAACACTGAGACCCAGAAGTCAAACCAACCTGCCCAAAGCCACACAGCTGGTTTGTACTCATGATAATCCTAGTGTCTAAGCCAGACTATCTTTGGTTTTGTTGAATGATCCACAATCCCCAATTTCAAAAGCAATTATGATTTGAAAAAAAAAAAAAAAAGTTGGCTCATGAGCCAACTCCCAATTCATGGTGACCCCCACATGTGTTCCGTTGGGTTTTCAACTGTTGATTTTTCAGATAGATCTCCAAAACTTTTTGTCTCCTGAGACGCCTCTAGGTGGACTCAAACTGTCAACCTTTCAGTTAGTAGTAGTTGAGACATGCTTTGTTTGCAGCACCCAGACATTCCTGAGATAAGGGAGCATGGCCTGAAGGGAGAGGGAGAGGATATAAGAAGCACGTGCCTTGGATCCTGTGGCAGTTGACAGTAAATATGGTCAGCTAGATTCTTAACTGGTCACATAGACAGACCCATCACATAGACAGGCTGACAGTTCTGCAGCGGTCTTTACCATAACTCTTGGCTCCTTCTCTGAATCACTATACTCAAATCCCAGGAAACCAACATGTCAGTCTAGTCTGTTCCTGCTTCTTCACAAGGAAGGGATATGTGACTGGGGTTTGCAAGTCTGTGAATGGCAAGGTATGAATGGAACCAATTTGGAGAAGAGGGAACTGGAGGTGAGAATTAGGATGAGAGATTATGCTTAGGTTCTTTTTGCATAAACAGATCTTGTCTGAAAGATTAGGCAGCTCCTGGAGTAATGAGGAACAGATAAAAGGCCTCCTAGGGTCTGGAGGGTAAGTGGCAAGGAAAGGAAAGGTGCACTTGAACTGAAAAAGGAGAGGTATTGGCAGAGTGGAGACATTGCTGGTAAAGTCAGATATTGACAGGTATCCTTTAGATTGACGTTGGAAGGAGCCGTGAAGGCACCGTGTTAAGCACTGGGCTGCTAACCAAAAGGTCTGTGGTTCACACCCAACAGCTGCTCTTGGGGAGAAACCTGCAGCACTCTGCTTCCCGTAAAGATCACAGCCTATGGGACAGTTCTATGAGTCTAAATCAACTCGGTATCAAAGTGGGATTTTCCGGTTGGGGAGAGAAAGTGGGCATGGGTGCTGAGGTCATCCCAGCATCACAAACTACTACTATACTACGCTCTGTCTTGACCTGTGAGTGGTCCCTTTGACTGATAAGGATTAAATAGCCTTTTGGGGAGAAAGGATGTTATGTGCTGTCTCCCTGATGTTCTCTCTGGCTTCCTGGCCAGATCACAGGAGATAGTGGAACCTGGGTTGGCACAGGATGACTTATAGCCACTCCTGATAGTCTAATTGCAGCGGGGAAGCCCTCCACTTCCTGCTCTGGGTCTGCACAGTCCGGCAGTTGATGCACCTCATTGACTAAGGCATTCAATACATTATCCCACCCCTGTCCTCCTTCCCTGATTTTCTTTCTTCAGGAGAGAGTTCTGCAAATTATGCAAACTGTGCACAATCGTACAAGTACAAGGAATCAGCAGAAGGCAGTGCCTAGCAATTTCTGCCTTTTCCCAAAGCATCCCAAGGATCCAAGGGAGGTCTCAGGTCTAGTAGGGCATGAACCATAGACTTACCTGCTGCTTCTCCTTTGGGGCCCAGCAGGCCTGTTAACATGTCAGGAAGTGGAGTCCTGGCCCAGGTCAGTGGGAAGGAGTGTGTGAGGAAGTTAAACACGGGGTTTTAAGGGCTGGGATCCAAAGCCCAACCTATGGGAAGCCAGGTGAGGGATATGGTTACTGTATCCAGGGGTGTGACCCAGGAAGCCAGCCTATTGGTCAGTTCCCTAGCCCTGCAGGGCTGGGCAGAGCCCAGAGACAATCCACTAAGGAAGGAGTTCTATTCCCACCTTTGAACTGCTAAGCATTCTTGGTGAGTCAGCCCAGCCCCTGAGGCTTTACTTTGGTCAGCCTCAAGCTCTCATTTTGATTTCTGTCCTGGCCTCTCCTTCTTAGTCTCTGGTGACTCTGACTGCTTTGGAATTTCACTCACCGACTTTCTCTGACGCATGTCCTGAGATCCTGGCCTCTAGCCAGGGAACAGCACGTTTGCTTCAACCCTCCCTGATTAATTTTGGCTACCTGTGCTAGAGGATAGAAGGGTCTGGGAAGTGGCAGAGAGGCTGGGAAAACAAGGTGGCAGTGGCTACTGGTTGAAGGGGAACAGCTCTGCTCAGTTGAACACAGAAAACAAACAGTAGAGGAGCTATTGGCTTGCAGTGGTCAGATATACCTGGCTGCCAATCATGAAATAGTATGGAGAGCAGTTTAACTCTGCAACACATGGGGTCACCAGGACGGTGAATGGCTTTTGTTATTTTCGTTTGCTTGTTTTGGGGAGGGGCCATGGGCCTGTTTCCTTGGTAATCTTTTGGGGTTCTTTGAGTACTAATGATGAGGTTAGTGAATATTTTCATACGTTTTGGTTTATTCTGTGAAATGCTCGTTCATATCCTTTGCACATTTTCTGGACACTTTGTAATTTTCTCAGAAATTTCTTGAACTAAAATTTTTAGTTATATGTGCCACATATTTTCTACAGGAGTATAGCTAGCTATATAACGTTTTAAATGGTGTCTTTTGATGTGTTGATGAACATACATTCTTTTTTATTATTGTTGTTGTTGACAAGATACACACCAAAACATACACCAACTCAACAATTTCTACATGTACACTTCAGTGACATTGGTCACATTCTTCAAGTTGTACAACCATTCGCTCTCCTTTTCAAAATTGTTCTTTCCCTCGCTGTCATAAACTCACTGTCCGCCTTCCCCAAGAGTATCTTTTTAGTTAGTGTTGTCAATTTGATGCCATGTAGGCTGTTCTTTCAAATAGTACGATGGTCTAGGCAAACATCCTTTACTAATTAAGTTAGCCCTACTGGTGCTGTAGGATAAGCACTGGACTGTTAACTGCAAGATTGGCTGTTCAAACCCACCAGCTGTTTTGTAGGTGAAAGTTGAAGCTTTCTGCTCCGTAAAGATGTAAAGCCTTGGAAATTCTATATAGGGTTGCTCTGTGTCAGAACCAACTACATGGCAAAAGTAGTTTTATTTGATATTGTTATGTTTGAGCCCATTATTACTACCATTGTGTCAATCCATTTCATTGGGGGTCTTCCTCTGTTTCGCTGACCCTCCATTTTGCCAAGCATGATATCCTTCTCCAGGGACTGATCCCTCCTGCCAACACGTCCAAAGCACAAGACACTAAGTCTTGCCATGTTGTTGTTGTTGTGATGTGCCGTGGAGTCGGTTCCGACTCATAGCGACTCTGTACAGGGTTTCCAAGGCTGTAAATCTTTACTAGAGCAGAAAGCCTCATCTTTCTCTCGCGGAACAGCTGGTAGTTTCAAACTGCTGACCGTGAGGTTCGCGGCCTGATTTGTGACCACTACGCTACCACTCACTTCTAAGTCGCATTCTGGGTGTAATTCCTCCACGACAGATTTGTTTGTTCTTCTGACATTGAGTCAGTTCTGACTCATAGCAACCCTGTATAGGGTTTCAGAGGAGTGGCTGTTGAGTTTGAACCTCCAACCTTGCAGTCCAGTGCTTTTCCTCTAGCGCCACACCTGGACTCCTGTTCTTCTGAATATGGTCTTTTCAATATTCTTCATAAACACCATAATTCAGATGCATCTATTCTTCTCCAGCCTTCCTTATTCATTGTCCAGCTTTCTCACGTATATGAGGCCATTGGAAATACTATGGCTTGGGTCAGGCACACCTTCCTCCTCTAAAATTGCTCTTAACAATTTAAGAAGTCTTTTGCAACAGATTTGCCTAATGCAGGAGCCGGGAATGTTTGACCCAGGCCATATGTTTGTGTTGTTAAGTTGTTAAGTGCCCGAAAATCATTTGATCTGGCCCTACCAAGGTAATCACAGTTCCAGTCACCACATTATTGCTGTTGTTAAGTGCCATCGAGTCGGTTCCAACCCATAAGGACACTGTATAACGTTTCCGAGGAGTGGCTGGCAAGCTTGAACTTTGCAGCTCAAACTGGCTTTACATTTCAGCACAGTGCCACAACCAGGACTCTAGGTGGGTTCAAAACACCAACATTTTGCCTAGTAGTTGAATGCTTAACCATCTGTGCCCCAGGGGCATCTATCAGATACATAAAAATATTAAAAATGCATAATCAGTATAAAAGCCAAATGGTTGTAGCAGTACATCTACAGGGAGCTACCAGAAATATGCAAAGTCATTTGACTATGTGGATCATAACAAACTATGGATTACATTGCAAAAAATGGGAACTCCAGAACACTTAATTATGCTCATGTAAGGCCTATACATAGACCAAGAGACAGTTGTTTGAACAGAACAAGGGGATACTGCATGATTTAAAATAAAAAAGTGTGTTTCAGGGTTGTATCCTTTGGCCATACTTATTCAAGCTGTATGCTAAGCAAATAATCCAGAAGCTGAATTATGTGAAGAAAAACACGGCCACAGGATTAGAGGAAGACTCATGCAAAGCCTGGGATATGCAGATGATACAACTTTACTTGCTGAAAGCAAAAAGGACTTGAAGCACTTACTGAAGAAGTTTAAAAAAAAACACAACCTTCAGTATGGACTGCCACTCAAGGTAAAATCCTCACGACTGGACCTATAAACAACATGATAAATGCAGAAAAGATTGACGTTATCAATGGTTTCATTTTACTTGGATCCACAATGAATTCTCGTGGAAGCAATCAATCATTGACATGTTTCATGAAGCAATTCTTTTGCAAAAAGACCTCTCATAGAGTACTGCAGAGCAAAGAAGTCAGTTTGAAGACTAAGATGTGCCTGACCCACCTTATGGCATTTCCAATCACCTCATATGCATGTAACAAAAAGCAAACAAACAAACAAAACAAGATATATGGTTGTGAATAAGGAAGTCTGGAGAAGACACAATGCATTTGATTCATGGTGTTGGTGAAGAATATTGAATATGGACTGCCAGAAGAACAAACAAATGTGCCTTGGAAGAGAGGTTGTCGGAATGATCCTTAGAATCAAGGATGGCAAGGCTGTCTCATGTACTTTGGGCAGGTTATTAGGAAGTACCAGTCCCTGGAAATGGACGTCATTCTTGGTAAAGTAGAAGATCGGAATAAAAAAGGAAGGCCTTCAATGAGATGGATTGACATGGTGATTGCAACCATGAGTTCAAACTTAGCAACAATTGTTCTGATAGCATCAGAGAGGGCACTGTTTCGTCTTTTGTACGTAGGGTCACTATGTGTCGTAACTGACTTGACAGCACTTAACAACACACTATATTTACTCATTCTTAATTATGGCTGAAACAGCAACCTCAAAGTTTTATCCCTTTTTAGGTAAACTTTTTAGTTAAACTGGGCTCTATTTCACTGGATCAGTCTAAAAACAGTCTACACCATGTTGCAAACATATTTGTACATTGTGTATATGCATACTCACATGTAGGACTGGCAGAGCTGACTACTCACTTCTAAATTGAGACTGGAAGATGCTTCACAACCCTCACCCCCTGCCTGAGACAGTGTCTTTACCAATGGATCGGAGTGTCACAGAACCTAAAGCTTAATTTGTTAGGGTTAATGTTGTTGTGAAGTGCCGTTGTGTCAGTTCTGACTCATAGCGATCCTCTAAAGAGTTTCTGAGGAGCGGCTGGTGAGTTTGATCCATCAACCTCGTGGTTCAAACCGACGTTGTCATTGGTGCATTATCCTGCAGGACCATTCTACATAAGAAAGACTTGGGAATGAAGATGTGACAGGAGGGGACAATGTATGGAGCAAAGTCCTCCCACCATCAGGTGGGAAAGGCCAGTCAATTGGGAAAGAGAATATAGAACAGATAGTGCTATCCTGCCCAGGACCTCCCTTGATCTATCTATATGATGGTCTAAGCCTGTGAGTCTTCCAGCAGGCACGTTAAGTAGAATGATGGGATGGCAGAATCAGAGATCAGCAGGAACAATGGAAAGCTAGCTATGCTGCTGCAGGAATGCCTGAGCAGATCCAGTGTTCCTTAGTTTCCCCAACTCTGGACACCACCATTTATAGATTGAGATCCCAGTGGGAGGCATGGGATTAGGGGGTGGGATCATGCAGAAGGACTAGCAGGACCTGAGCATAAAGTGGTCCAGATATCAGGCTGACTGGGCTGCAGCAGCAAGGCGCCACTGCAGATGGAGCTCAGCTGACTGGGCTCCACGCCAGGCTTAGGCCCTAAGCTCCTCTGGAGAACCTGGCACTCTCCTTCGAACATATGTCAGGTGTTAGTGGCCTAGTGCTCACTCTGCAACCCCTGGAGAGCAGACTGAATTGCTTCAGGGGCAGGTAGGAGACAGAAGGGGCTGCAGACTACACTTATCTTCTGTCCCCTCCCCTCCCCTTTCCTATAGAAGGTACCAGGCTAAAGAGTCTGCACCAGCTGCAGCTGTGAATTCCTGGCAGTGATGTGATGGCTTATTCGAGTGAATCTAGTTGGCAAAGACTCAGCTTTCAAAACCAGCCTTCTTCAATCCATCTCCAGGAAGCTATCCTAGTGAGAAGAGTGTCTCATGGAAGCAGGGAAGAGTGAGTGGGGGGGAAGAGAGAAGAGGTAGGGAGGCCACTGAAATTTGGGAGGGTCCCATTCTGGGAATGAATTGGGAGTAGCGAAGTCAGGCTTTCTCATACTTTCTTTCATTCAATCAGATATAAAATTCTGCATAGGTTTAAAACTGTCACACAACCAGAATTAAAGACACATCTCACCTTCATCAACGATTGGATCAACCCTAGTCAACAAACATTTATTGAACTAGTTATGGTAGGCACTATGCCAGGAACTGACAATTTGTTTTTACACTGGTAACTGAGATTATAAGGGTGGGGGGGAAAAAAAAATATATATATATATATATGTCAGCCTTTTAAATATACTGCAGTAGAATTCTGGATATACTTTTGTAAGTCTCTGAGAAAAATCAATTTTTGTTGTTGTTAAGTGCTCAGTTGGTTCCAACCCATAGTGTCACTGTATAGGATTTCAGAGGAGCAGCTGGTAAATTTGAACCACCAACCTTGCGGTTCAAACCAACTGTGCAGTCCAGTTCATTAACACACAGCACCACAATCAGTAGGTGATTTAAAATTGGAACAATTGTGAAAAAATTATTTTACTTTAATCTCTACTAACAGATAAAATATCACACTTGAAAGACAGAACCGCTTAGAATAATTTAGTGTCATATTTTGTTTGGCTTAAGGGGAATGTTAAATATAAGAGATTTGAGCAAATTAAAAAATAATGTTTGGGGGCCATATCTATGGAGTAAAGTACACTTAATATAATCAAGATCAAGCACAACGTTGCAACATGGGATTTCTAGCATATTTGGGACATCACACAATGCTGTTAGAAGATTAGATTCCTTGGAAATTAGAGCTCAAATTTCAAATATCCACAAAGATTGTTTTTTTAAAAACCTTGGTATTGGACATTAGTTCAAATTTTCACTTTGAAGATAGCTAGGGTAACAATCAACATTGTCCTGATTAAATGAACTAACGCTTCTGTTTTTCAAATTATGAAGGAATTTGGACTGAAATGAATTCTTGTTTTTCTTCACACTGGTAAGATAAATACAAAGCTTTTCTTTATCTTTTTTTTTTTTTCATCCTTTGTCCTCATAAATATTTTAATTAATTCAGCATTTACAATACAAAGGGTTTTAATTTACTTGTACTATTAAATTATTATTAT
>NW_006408582.1:14634368-14636665 GCF_000296735.1 Chrysochloris asiatica
CCAAATAGTTACAATTAGTTAGTCACTCCTTCTTCCTAATCTCTCATCGTCTGGAAACTCATCTGAAACCTGTCCACCATGGGTGACCCTGCTGGTATTTAAAATACCCATGGCATATCTTTCAGAATCACAGCAACTCACAAGCCACCACAGTAGAACAAACTGACAGATGAATGGTGGATATAATATATATATGTTAGAACCTTTAAAAAATGTATATCCAAAGACAGCTCTGAAGACAAAATTTGAGAAAATAATCAGAGGCCAGGAAAAGATTTATGTGTAGGATGCGCATAGCATTGGCAATAATGGGAGAAAGTCAAGAAGAAAACAAAACAAGAAGTACTTTACAATAGCTGTTAGTGAGGCTGTCACGTTGGCTCCAACTCACTGTGACTCTACATTACAGAATGAAACATTGCTTGGTCCTGAGCCATCCTTATAATCATTGCTATGTGTGACCTACTTGTTACAGCCAATGTGTCAATCAGTTTCATTGAGGGGCTTCTTCATTTTTCCTGACTCCCTACTTTACAAAGCTTGATGTTTTCTAAGGGTAAGTCCCTTCTAATACCATGTCCAAAGTATGAGACAAACAACAGAGGGAAGTTTCAATAAACTATGGTGTATCTGTCAATGGAAAGTATGCAGCACACTGACACACAAAACAAAAAAACTAAGATACACGGCTATTTAACTGTTGTGTTCTCAACTACTAAGAAAAAAAAAATCATACATAGGAAAAAGGATAGAAAAAAAAAAATCTCAAAATGTTAAATAGTTATTTCCTGGAGATGAACTTATTGGTCTTAAAATTGTCTTCTTTATGTATACTTTTTATATTTTCCAAATTCTTAATGCTTTAAGATTTGGGGAGATAAAAGCACTGAAGCCATTTATTTACCAAAATAAGAGACACATTAATTAGGAAGGAAGAAAAAAGAAATGAGTGAAGGAAAATATTTTTCCAGGTCTTTTCTTTCAGTTGCAAATAATCTGTCATTCAAGCAGTGAATCTGATGGGTTTTTTTCTTAAGGTACAAAGGGAGCATTTTCATTCTGTTTTATTAATCCTGTAAATCAAAAGAAGAAAGAAAATATAATGCAACCAAGTTGAAAATATAATGTACACAAAATTGCAAGCTATTAAATAACTTGGTTCTTAACAAATTATGGAGTCTCTGAGTGCACAGTTAAGCACTTAGCTACTAACTAAAAAGTTGGCTGACTGCTAACCACAAGGCCAACAGTTTACACCCACCAGAGTCTCCATGGGAGACTTTCTGCTTCTGTAAAGATTTACAGCCTGAGAAACTCTGTACAGGATCACTATGAATTGGAAATGACTTGATGGTAGTGGATTTTTTGGTTTAGAGACACCTCAGAAGAAAGGCATGGTGATGTACTTCTGAAAGATTCACCACTGAAACCTCCACAGAACACAGCTCTACTCTGAAGCATATGGGGTCATCATGATTATTGGTTGACTTAATGACAACTAGTTTTGTTTTTTAAAAATTCTATAATGTAAATATATAATATGTTATTGTTGTTGTTGTTAGGTGCTGTGGCGTTGGTTCCAACTTATAGTGACCCTATGCGAAATGAAACACTGCCCATGATATTCTCTGCTTTCAGCCAAGATTCCTGTAATGTCAGCTTGAATTTCTGACAGCTCCCTGTGCATGTACTGTTGCAACCATTTTTTAATTATCTTCAACAAAATTTTACTTGCATGTGATATTAATGATATATGTTTCATGACTTCTGCTAGGTTACCTTTGGAATGGGCACACATATATATATTTTCCAATTTATTATAGCTGTCTTCCAAATTTTTTGGCATAGATAAGTGAGCACCTCCAGCATGTCATCAATTTGTTGAAACTTCCCAGTTGATATTCCATCAATTCCTGAAGTTTGTTTTTTCCCAATGCCTTCAGTGCTGCTTGGACTTCTTCCTTCAATACCATTAGTTCTTGATCAAATGGTAACTCTTGAAATGATTGAAAATCAACCTGTTCTTTTTAGTACGACACAGAGACTCTGTGTATTTCTTCTATCTTCTTTTTTTTTTAAAGTTTTTATTGTGAGGTTTACATGGGAGAACATCAGACCTACACTCATCCTATCACATTTCATTTCATTGCAATGATTACAATCCACTCCATGCATCATCAAACAACCAAAGGGTACTCCACACAGGCCCACCCCCCGGCCATCAGCACACAGCCTCTTTCCCTCCCTGACTTCAGTGTCCCCAGCCGCTCCATTGGTCTAAGTCATCTTCTCTGTCT
>NW_006408582.1:14637890-14662436 GCF_000296735.1 Chrysochloris asiatica
ACCACTGATCACCAGGGTTGTTGTTGTTATCGTTAAGGGCTGTTGAGTTGATTCTGACCCATAGAGACCCTGAACAGGTTTCTGAGGCTGTAAATCTTTATAGGAGCAGAGAGCCTCATCTTTCTCCCACGGAACAGCTGGTAGTTTTGAACTGCTGACCTTGCGGTTCGCAGCCTGATTTGTAACCACTACGCTACCAGAGCTCCTTGGTCACCAGGATAGCATGGGGAAAAAGAAAAAAATCGTACCTTTTCTATTGCCTGAGCAAATCTGCACTCCCAGGCCTGCCTCCATTGCCACAGCCACTTACAAAATGGTGGAGCAGTGTCTAGCCAGACATTCACCAGTCAGTCTCCCTCTCTCATCATCTCTGCTAGGCCTCTCCTCTCAGCAAGCACTTCATTCACCTCTCTAATCTTTCTACTGAAGTTCAGGGTACCAGAATTTTCATCTGTATCTGTTTTACTTGGGCAATGTCAGATGAGTACTGGACTAAGAAACAAAAGGTTGGAAGTTCAAACCCATGAGCAACTCCTTGGGAACTCTGTACAGGGTCAGTATGAGTAAGAATTGACTCGACGACACTTGACAACAAGTAATCTTTGTGATAGAGGGTCCTTGTAGTGCATCTGCCTCATCCGCCATCTTGCTGAAAGTTCTCTTGTAAATAACTCTTAAACATACTATTTAAAGATAAGAAATCATAACAGTAAGTTAAGGAAAAGATACCTTCTATAATTTCAACAGCTAAGTGATGATTATTTTCAGTTCTTATTTTTCTACGTTAGATACTTTTTGTACTTTTTTTATTTAGCAATCTTAAAGATACTACATTTTCATTTTCTTTCTTCCAGCCTTATGTTATATCATACATATTATTTGTTTTTTACTTTTTATTGTAAATTTTTGAAAACATACAGAATTTAAAAACAAAACAAAACTAGTATAAGGAGCTCTGGTAGCGTAGTGGTTACGAATTGAGCTGCGAACCACAAGGTCAGTAGTTTGAAACTGCCAGCGATTCTGCAGGAGAAAGATGAGGCTATCTGCTCCAGTAAAGATTTAGAGCCTCGGAAACCCTGTTCAGGGTCGCTATGTGTCGGAACCGACTCGACGGCACTTAACAACAGTAACAATATAATGGATTAAGGAGCTCTGGTAGCATAGTGATTACAAATCGGGCTGTGAACCTCAAGGTCAGCAGTTTGAAACTACCAGCCGCTCCACGGGAGAAAGATAAGGCTTTCTACTCCAGTAAAGATTTACAGCCTCGGAAACCCTGTTCAGGGTCGCTATGTGTCGGAACCGACTCGACGGCACTTAACAACAGTAACAATATAATGGATTAAGGAGCTCTGGTAGCATAGTGATTACAAATCGGGCTGTGAACCTCAAGGTCAGCAGTTTGAAACTACCAGCCGCTCCACGGGAGAAAGATAAGGCTTTCTACTCCAGTAAAGATTTACAGCCTCGGAAACCCTGTACAGGGGTCGCTATGAGTCGGAACAGACTCGATGACACTTAACAACAACAACAAGAACAATATAATGTATTAAGGAGCTCTGGTAGCGTAGTGGTTATGAATCTGGCTGCGAGCCGCAAGGACAGCAGTTTGAAACTACCAGCCGCTCTGCAGGAGAAAGATGAGGCGGCCTGCTCCTATAAAGATTTACAGCCTCGGAAACCCTGTGAGTCGGAACCGACTCCATGGCACATAACAACAACAACAACAATATAATGTATTAGCCAGTCAATATTCATAGTTCCCTAGTTTTCCTCAAATTATGCTATATATAACTTCTTATTAGTAACTTTTAAACATTTCCATTGTAGTAAAAATATATATAACAAAATTTGCAATTTTAACCATTTTTAGATGTACAATTCTGTAACATTAATTGCATTTGCAATGTGTAACTGTCACCACTATCTATTTCCAAAACATTTCACAACCCAAACCAAAACTCAGTACCCCTTAAGTAATAACTGCTCATTGTTCCCAACTAATCTACTTTGGTCTCTATGTTGTTGTTGTTAAGTGCCATCAAGTTGGTGCAGACTCCTAGCAATTGTATACAGGGTTGCTGAGGAGAGGTTGATGGATTTGAACCACTGACCTTATGGTTCACAGTCTAGCATTTATCCTACAGAGCCGTACCAGGAGTCCTATGTAATTGTTCATAAAAAATTTAACAGTTGCCTGATATTGTCATTAGTGGATAAGGTTTTTGGTGTTGTATGGCATCGAGTCAATTCCTACTCAAAGTGACCATAGAGGATACAGTACTATTGCATCATTAGGTTTCCTAGGCTATAAATTTTTTTTTTTTAAGTTTTTATTGTGAGGTTTACATGGTAGACCATCAGCTTTATACTCATCCTATTGTATTTCATTTCATTGCAATGATTACAATCCCATCCATGAATCATCAAATAACCACAGGGTACACCACATAGGCCTGCCCCCTGGCCACCAGCACACAGCCCTTCTCCCTAGGCTATAATATTAATGGGAGCAGATCTCCAAGCGTTCTCTCCAGAGGAGCAGCTGGTGGGTCCAAAACACCAACTTTTAGTTAGCAACCAAACACTTAACCATTGCTCCACCAGGGCTTTCTTAATGGATACACCATGATTATTGTTGTTAAGTCACATCAAGTCAGTTCTGACTCACAGTGACCCTATATAGGGCTTCCTAGGAGCTGCTGGTGGGTTTGAATTGCTACCTTTGCACTCAGCAGTCCAGTGCATATACTGCAGCGCCACACCAGGGCTCCATGTAACATGATGGAATAAACCACTTCTCTTAGATTTAACCACTTAGGCTGCTTACAGTTATCCAGTAGATTCTTTGCACATTTATTATTTCAACAAATATGTATTGAGCACCCACTATGTGCCAGTAAAATAGTAGGTACTGAGAATTATGCCAAGAATTGTCCCTGCACTGGACATGAGGTTAGTGGACCTCATGAGGTTAGTTGGTCATTAGGTCAGTGGATATGTTCCTATGTTCTTGGAGCATGTGGTTAGTGGCTAGCAGAAAGGGGTCAAATAGTCAAATAGTGGGAGCTTGTGTTTTAATATGTGTGAGGGGGCTTAAAGAAGTTTATGGGAAAATGGAATAAAAAAATCATTGAATTTTCCTGTGAACTCTTTGAAACCCCCTCATCTCATACATCAATTTGTTATTTGTTTTAAATTTTTTAAAAAGAGTCTGATTCATCTATGCTGTCAACATAAGCAATACTTCTAGCATTTTCTCTAACTACAAATGACCATGTCCTCTATATTGGGATTTCCTCCTCTTTTACCTTCATTTTTCTTTTTGGCACTTACAATAGAAAATGATTCTGACTTTTCTTTAATCCTTGATTGACAGTGTGAATTCTTGTTCCCTTAGTCTTTACTTGCCTCTTTTTAGCTTTTCTTCTTTGGTTCTTTCTGCAGTACCTTGTCTTTGTTTCCCCACCTCTCAAGCTTGCCTGCTCCTAAAGAGAAGAGAGGCTTTGCAGAAGTATTTACTTCTCATCTGAATGGATTGTCCAGCTTGTTCTTAGATTGAGAGATGTCTGGGTTGCCCTCAGCTCTCTGCCTGAGGCTGTCTCATATCAACCTGCTGAAGTCACCTTGTATCTTTGAACTTTGCACCCTACCCCCAGGTGTATTTGTAGTCCCTGGTAAACACAACCCTTGATTGGGCAGCCAGGACTTGTTTCTGTAGAGGTTGGGAAGAGTCAGGAGGATGGGGAAGGGAGTACTCAGCTGGAAGGACAGGTTTGAATTCAAACCTCCTCAAACTGGTTCCACCTTGTTCTCCTAACACACCCTTTGCTAAAATGTAGATTCTAAGTACTATTCCTGTAAAGATTTACAGCCTTGGGAATTATATGTTGTTGTTAAGTGCCGTCGAGTCCGTTCCGACCCATAGCGACCCTATACAGGGTTTCCGAGGGTGTAAATCCTTACGGGAGTAGAAAGCCTCATCTTTCTCCAGCGGAGCGGCTGGTAGTTTCGAACCGCTGACCTTAAGGTTCGCAGCCCGATTCGTAACCACTACGCTACCAGAGCTCCTTTGGGAACTATATAGGGTCACTATTACTAGAAATCCACTTGATGGCAATGGGTTACTGTGGAAATGCATATTCTCAGCTGGAATAAAGTAGCTTTGATGCATCCCTTGTATTCTGTGGGATGTGCTTTGTGAGCATGGTGTTGTGGGATAAAGCATTGGGCCGCAAGATTAGTTTGAACCACAAGATCGGTTGTTCAAACTCATCAGCCACTCCTCAGAAACCCTATGAATTGGAACTGATTCAATAGCACTGAACAACAACAACAAGAATCTCTACTTCTTCTCAGAAATAGTACAATCTCAGGAGTCCTGGTGTGGTACTGTAGGATAAGCACTGGACTACAAGATCCGTTTGAGCCACAAGGTTGGTGGTTCCAACTCACCAGCCACTGCTCCGAAACCCTACACAGGGTCCCTATAAGTCAGAACTGACTCAATGCCACTTAACAACACCAACAACAACTTGTTCTCAGGGCTCTTGCCTTGAATGTTCTCCTCTTCTCTCCTCCAATGTCATTTTTACCTCAAAGGCCAATTTATCTTACATAATAGTGATTTTTATTTCTTACTTCTGTCCTTAGCTCACACCTCCTTTGTCTAACTCTCTCCAACCTTATCAGTCCACCATCACCTTCTCCCTTACACCCACCACTTCAAACCATTGCCATCTAGTTGATTCCAACTCCTAGCAACCCTATATACAGAGTAAAACTGTCCCATAGGATTTCTAAATATATAATCTTTATGAACTCCACTCATCTGTCAGTGTGTCATACTGTGGAGACTTACTTGCTGCTGTGGTGATGGAAGCTATACCACCAGAGTTTCAAATACCAACAGGGTCACCAGTGGTGGACAGGTTTCAGCAGAGATTCCAGATTAAGAATAGACTAAGGAAGAAGGTATGGTCGGTCCACTTCTGAGGGAAGAAGTCCACTGAAAATAGTGTGCCTGGAATTGAAAGAATACCAATTGACATATTTCAGCAAACTGATGCAGAACATAAAGCACTCACTAGTCACTAGAAATTTGGAAAACATCTACCTGACCAGCTGACTGGAAAAGATCCATATCTGGAACCATTTCAAAGAAAGGTGACCCTACAGAAAGCAGAAGTGATCGAAAATATCATTAATATCAAACATAAGTAAAATATTATTGAAGATAATTCAAAAGTAGTTGCAGCAGTACATCTATAGGGAGCTGTCAGAAATTCAAGCCAGATTCAAAAGAGAACATAGAACTAGGCATAACATCGCTGATGGCAGATGGATCTTGACGGTTAGCAGAGAATACTAAAAAATTGTTTATTTATCATACTTTATTGATTATGCAAAGACATTCAGCTATGTGGATTATAGCAAACTATGGATAACATTGTGAATGGGAATTCCAGAACATTTAATTGTGCTTATAAGGAACCTGTACATAGACTTTAGTCAAAATTCACTATCGAGAGTACCATGGGTTACCAGAAGAACAAACAAACCTGCTTTGAAAGAAGTATAGACCAAATGTAATATCCCTTAGAAACAAGGATGGCAAGACTTTGTCTCATATGACTCACCAGGAGAGTCATCTAACCACTTGTGGTGGTCACAGCCAAGCTCTGGCAGAGGTCATTGACCACTTTGGTATGCATAACTTGCTCAGTGTCTTCAGCCATCCACTAATGAAATTGCAAAGAATAGGAACAGAAAATCTGTCATAAGACTCAAAGCACATCTGCCCCCAGATAACCAGGAGTCTTTTCTCATAGTTCTAAGGGAATATAACTTTAGTATTTCTCAAATGGACAGGGAAATCCCTCTCAGTGCCTATTCTGTCCTTTTGGGGTAGATATAGAATAGGGCAGATGAAAGGGCCACCTGGCCCATCCCAGGAAAGGGGCTAGATTGGAGTGTGGAGAAGGCATGCAGTTAAGCTTTGAAATATCTGAATGTGATGCATTAGTTGGAACAACTGTTTGGATACAGGGGTTTGACTCTCAAGAGAAAGTTCATGCTGGCTATGTAGGTTATGGGGTCAGCAGTACGGGGACAGAGGTTTAAATACTAGAATTGAGCCTCTAGGGAGGCAGTAGGAGAAAATGAGAATCCAGGAGATAGCCCAGCTGAAGAGGAGTAAATGGGGGCACTTAGTGGGGGAATTGTGTGTGTCACTATTTTATTCACAGAGCCTCAGAAGCAGCAATAACTTCAAGAAGTATCTGTTTTTGCACAATGCCTGGTCCAGATGGCTCCAACCGTTCTTTCTCTTCCCTTCTGGTCATGTGATTTAATTATTAATGCAGGAAATTAATGCAGTTCCCAGTGGAGGGGCTTAGTGGCCGATTAAAATCTACTGTCTATGAGGCACTGATAGGCTCAATGGTAGAATTCTCATCTTCAATGCAGGAGACCCAGGTTTGATTCTCAGCCGTAGTATCTCATGTGTAGCCAACACCCTTCTGTCTGTGGAGGAATGTTGCTATGATGCTAAACAGGTTTCTGCAGAGCTTCCAGACTAAAATGGACTTCCAATAAATGTCTGATGATCTACTTTCCAGAAATCAGCCAATGAAAATCTTATGGACCACATCAGTTCAATCTGCAAACAATCACAGGGATGGCATAGGACCAGTCAGCATTATGTTATGTTGTGCCTGGGGTTGCTATAAGTTCATCACAGCTAACAACTCACAGTGTATCATAGGCCTGGGACTCCTTCTGGCCTGGCATGTAGATTCTAGGCCTTCAGGGAACTTAAATTTCTTTCTGACTGCTTGCTGTTGTGACTAAGATATTATCTTTACTCAAGCCCACAGGGGAATCAGGAGGAGGCTGGGACAATGATTGAACTAGTTACAGGTAGGTTGCCCAAGTCTTGAATTTCTGTTGCTTGATGCTCTGGTAAAACCCATGGGCCACTTGCATCTCAGCTTCCAAACTGTAGGCCCCAGTGTGTCCGCCTTTCTCACCCGTGACACTAAAAAAGCACAAAGAGCAAGCAGGGCACACTGCACCCCGCACCTTGCCTCTGCCTTGTGACTGTGCTTAATATAGGTCAAATGAAAACAGTTCCCAAAATAGAAAACCTTCTCTGAGAAGCAGCTGCAGTTGTGAAATGCTTCACAGAAAGGGAGAAGGTGTGGGTGACAAGGGACTGTCATTCTCCTCAGGTGTTATGTAACCTGGGCTTGAATACTGGAGTTAAATATTGATGGAGATAAAACAGATCTATCCCCACCACACCTGTTTTCCCCTTCATGCTACACTTGCCCCCTCCCCAAATCAGCCCCTACCACACATCAGCAAGCTCAGAACTGGTTCAGGATGGCAAGGTCACCCCTCTCAAAGCATCACTCAGGGGAACTTGTCATGCATACCAAAGTGATCACATGACTCCCACCCGGGCTTGGCTCTGAGCACCGGAAGTGGTCAAGTGATCTCCTGGGAGAGCTGGTGAATGGGGTGGGTTTCTTATGACCAGAGTGGAGGGGTGAGAAAGAGGAAGAGGGAGGTGGTGGGCTTAGGCAGCTGAGGAGAGCTGGACAGGATGGTCAGTGGGAGGAGGCTGCTGTTAACGTTGTTCAGGCACAGATGAAACCTTCTGTGCAGTCCCTCCTGCAGATGCTGCCTTTCCAGACTCTGTATATGTGCATTGTGGGGGACGTGAGGGCTGCAATATGGTCTAGCACACCTCTTTCTCATCTTTTCCTCAGGCAAAAGAGGAATTCTAAAATGAAGGACAGCTGTCTCCTCACGGTATTTTATTCACTCAGTGATCATTTAATAAGAGCTGTTAATGTGCTTGGCTGATGTGATGGTTAAGGTTGTGTGTCAACGTGCCTGGAACATGATTCTCAGTAGTTTGGCCATTATGTAATCATGTAGTTTGACAATTATGTAAGAATGTAATCATCTTCCATGACGTGATCAGGCAATCATTTGGAAGGGGATTTCCTCAGGAGTGTGGCCCACATTCATTATATTTAGAGATGTTCTGGCAAAGATCGTTCACTTGCTCTTAATACTGCATGTAACTAGTCATCATCTGACCTCCAGTTCTTGGGATTCATCAGCCTCCATAGTCCATGAGTTCTGTTGTCCAACCTGTTGATCTTGGATTCATTAGCTCCTGCAGCTATATTAGTCCAGAGAAACCTCCAGCCTGGTGACTGATCCACAGACTTGGGACTTACCATATAATCCATTTTCTCTGTTACTATATAGAGGGTTCCCATGAGTTGGAACTGACTCAATGGGACGTAGCAATGTTGTTAAGTGCCTTCAAGTCCGTTCCAACTCGTAGGGACCCTTTATGTGGTTTCCAAGGCCGTAAATCTTTTCAGAAGCAGAAAGCCTCATCTTTCTCCCACACAGTAGTTGGTGGACTTGAACTGCCAACCCTGTAGTTAGCAATCCAGTGCTTATCCTATCAAACCACACACACTTCACTAGGTTTGCTTCTCTAGAGAACACAGGCTAAGACAGCTGCAAAACAAGTTTGGAGGTTGGAATCTTCAGAGGCACTTCAGAAAAAAAATGGCAATCTGCCATTGAAAATCCCATGGAGCAGAGTTCTACTGTGGCACACATGGGGACATCAAGAGTCTTAGTCAACCTGACAACAACTGGTGGCCTACAGAGTACCAGGCCCTGTGTTGGGCACTGAAAATACAGCTGTGCGTAGATCACTGTCCTTGTTCTCAAGGATCTTAGTGTTTAGAAAGGGGTAAAGAAGAGGAAGCAAGTAGTTATAGACCAGGAAAACAAATGCTAGGAGAGGTGAGCACAGGGTGCGGTTGGAAGCCACAGGAAAGGCACCTAACTTGGGAACAGGGTAGGAGATGGAGGAGTTGTTGTTGTTAGATGCCTTCAAGTCAGTATTGACTCATAGTGACCTTATGCACAGCAAAATGAAACACTGGCCAATCCTGGGCCAACCTCACTATTGTTTCTACGCTTGAGTCCATCGATGCTGCCACTTGGCCAATCCATCTTGTTGGGGGGCTTCCTCTTTTTATCTGACCGTCCACCTTACCAAAAATTATATCTGTCTCCAGAAACTGCTCCCTCCTGACAATATGTCTGAAGTATGAGAGACTAAGTTTGGCCATTTTGGCCTCTAAGGAGCACTCTGGCTGCACTTCTTCCAAAACAGATCTATAGGTTCTTTGGCAACCAATGGCACTTTCAATATTCTTCTCCAACACCATAACTCAAAGGCATCAATTCTTCTATGGTCTTCCTTTTCACTGTCCAGCTTTTGCAGGCATATGAGGTTATTGAAAATATCATGGCTTGGGCCAGGTGCACCTTAGTCCTCAAGCTGACATCTTTGCTCTTCAACACTTTAAAAAGGTCTTGTGCAGCAGATTTGCTTAATGCAATACATCGTTTGATCTCTTGACTGCAGCTTCCTTGAGTGTTCATAGTTGATCCAGGAAGAATGAAGTCTTTGACAACTTCAATCTTTTCTCTGTCGATAAGAATGTTGTTTACTGGTCAAGTGATGAGGATTTTTGTTTTCTTTACATTAAGATGTAATCCATACCGAAGGTTGTGCTCTTTGATCTTCATCAGTAAATGTTTTAAGTCCTCATCACTTTCAGCAAGCAAGGTTATATCTATCATATGCATATTGCAGGTTGCTAATGAGTCTTCCTCCAATCCTGATGCCACATTTTTCTTCACAGAACCCAGCTTCTCGGATTATTTGCTCAGCATACAGGTTGAATAAGTATGGTGAAAGAATACAACCTTGTCGTACACTCTTCTTAATTGTAAACCATTCAGTGTTCCCATGTTCTGTTCGAACAACTGCTTCTTGGTCCAAGTACAGATTCCTCCTGAGAACAATTAAGTGTTCTGGGATACACATACTTTGCAATGTTGTCCATAGCTTGTCATGATCCTCACAATCAAAAACCTTTGCATAGTCAATAAAGCATAGGTAAACATCTTTCTGATATTCTCTGCTTTCAGCCAAGATCCATAGGACATCAGCAATGATATCCCTCATTCCACAGCCTCTTCTGAATCCGGTTTGAACCTCTGGAAGTTCTCTGTCAATATATGATTATAGCCATTTCTGTATTACCTTTAGCAAAACTTTGCTCACATGAGGTATCAAAGAGATTGTCCGATAATTTCCGCATTCCATTGGGTCACCTCTCTTTGGAAAGGGCACAAATATGGATCTCTTCCAATCAGTCAGCCCGATAGTTGTCTTCCAAATTTCTTGGCAGAGATGAGTGAATGCGTCCTATGCTTCCTCAATTTCTTGAAAGATTTCAATTTTTATTCCATCAATTCCTGGTGCCTTGTTCTTTGCAAATTCCCCTTAGAGTGCAATTGGCTCTTGATCATATGCTACCTCTTGAAACAGTTGAACATTAACCATTTCTTTTTGGTACAGTGACTGTTTGTATTCCTTCCATCTTCTTTTGATGCTTTCTGCATCATTTAGTAATTTGCCCAAATAATCTTTCAATAATGAAAGTCAAGGCTTGAATTTTTTCTTCAGTTCCCCCAGCTTGAGAAAAGCTGAGCGTGTTCTTCCTTTTTGGTTTTCTGATTCTAGATCTTTGCACATTTTATTGTAATATTTGGCTTTTTCTTCTTGAGTTGATCTTTGAAATTTTCTGTTCAGCTCTTGGACCACCTCATTTCTTCCATTTGCTTTAGTATCTCTACACTGGAGAGCAAGTTTCAGTGTCTCTTCTGACATCCATTTTGACCTTTTCCTTCTTTCTTGTCTTCTTAATGACTTTTTGCTTTCTTCATATATGATGTTCTTGATGTCATCCCACAACTCATCTGGTCTTTGATCTTTAGTGTTTAACGTATCAAATCTGTTCTTCAGATGTTCTCTAAATTCAGATGGGATATATTCAAGGTCATACTTTGGCTCTTATGGACTTGTTTTCATTTAATTCAGCTTCAGTTTGAATTTTCATATGAGTAATTGATGGTCTGTTCCACAATCTGCCCCTGGCCTTGTTTTCACTGATGATATGGAGCTTTTCTATCTTCTCTTTCCTCAGATGTAGTCATATGGTTTCTATGTATTCCATTTGGCAAGGTCCATGTGTATAATCGTCTCTTATGCTGTCTAAAGAAGGTATTTGAAATGAACAAATCAATGATTTTATATAATTCTATCATGTGATCTCTGGCATCATTTCTATCACCAAGGCCATATTTTCCAACTACTGATCCTTCTTCTTTGCTCCCAACCTTTGCATTCCAATCACCAGTAATGATCAATACATCTTGATTGCATGTTTGATCAATTTCATATTAAAGAAGTTGGCAGAATTCTTCTATTTCATCATCACTGGCTTTAGTGGTTGGTGCATAAATTTGAATAATAGTGGTATTAACTGGGCTTCTCTGTAGGCGCATGGACATTATCCTATTACAGACAGTGTTATACCTCATGACTGATCTGGATATGTACTTTTTGTCGATGAATGCAACACCATTTCTCTTCAATTTGTGGTTGTCAGATTCAAAATGGCCAATACCAGTCCATTTCAGCTCACTAATGCCTAAGATATCGATGTTTATGTGTTCCATTTCATTTTTATGACAACTTCCAGTTTTCCCAGATTCATACTTTGAACATTCCATTTTCTGATTTTCAGTGGATGTTTACAACTGTTTCTCTTCATTTTGAGTTGTGCCGCATCAGCAAATGAAGATCCCGTGGGCTTTTCTCCTCTGATCTTTACTCCATTCGCGTTATCACATTCAACTCTACTTTGAGGAGACAGCTCTTCCCCAGTTGCATTTTGAGTGCCTTCTAACCTTAGGGGCTCATTTTCCAGCACTGTATCTGACAGTGTTTCTCTGCTATTCATAAGGTTTTCAGTGACTAAAGATTCGGAAGTAGTTCGTCACTCTTTCTTCCTAGTCTGTCTTTGTCTGGAAGCTCATCTGAAACCTGTCCACCATGGGTGACCCTACTGGTTATTTAAAATACCAGTGGCATAACTTTCAAAATAACAGCAACTCACAAGCCACCACAGTACGAAAAACTGACAGACAAGTGGTGGCTGTTTGGTTTTAAGTGGAAACTGTCACTTTAAATTTTGAGAAGATCTGTGTGCATGCGTAGAAGAGCCCTCCAGGGTTGGGGGTGGGGTATCCATTTACTCAGGCATCCCCTCTATTCACTAGAGTGGAGGTGCACAGACAGCGAGAGACCAATGAACAGATACCAAAAAATGAATGTCCACAGTTGTATCTCTGCGGTTCTGTCAGGTGTTTGTGGCTGTTCTGATCCTTCCCCCAACTTGGTCTCTCACAAGATGGAGGCTCTGGGTGCAGCTGAGTGCCTTGAATTAGAAAGCAATGGATTTCTTGATTCTGCTCCAAATTTCCCTACCTGTAAGCCTTCCAATTCTAAATATTCCTTTATATGTGGTTCAGAGTTCTAGCACCATCCCCTGAGCCTGCTTGGCCTGGTATTCTGTGTTGTTGCTGACAGAGTGCCTCACTGCACATCTACCTGATCCGCCATTTTGATTGTATACCCAGATGGAGGAAAGGCTTCCCTAAAAAAGTGACTTCTGAGTAGAGACAAGAATGTTATTACATGTCGTTGAGTCAGTTCCAACCCATGGAGAACCTGCATAGAGTTTCCAAGGAGCAGCTGGTGAGTTTGAACTGTTGACCTTGTACTTCAAACCGATCTTGCGGTCCAATGTTTTATCCTACAGTGCCACATCAGGACTGGAATAGGACACAGCAGAGCCTTCTAGCCACTGTTTAATTAACTCAAATTCAAACACACATACTACAACTCATTTCCATAGAGACTGCTGGCCCTGTAGGTCCATCTGAGTTAGCAAATTCGGTTCAGTCGACTATCCTGTCCTGTGTTCTCTTATGGTTTGGGGGAAGCAGAGAAGCTTGGTTCTTTTTTCTAGCAGCAGGAAGGCTTGGTCCATTGACTCTCCTACTTGGGGAATGGATCTGCAGACCTGACTATCCCTGATGAGCTTGCAGCTCTGGGAGACAAAGTTCTGTGTGTAACTAATATTTTGACTCTCTGGCACCTACCATGCTGTCCAACACAATAAAGAAGTGCCTGTTGAGCCATGGAACTGGGATTGACCTATAGCCATCAGGATGTACAACTGCTGCAGCCAGAGAAGATGGACAATATACCTTCACTTGTCCATCACTCATTTACTAAACTCTTAAAACATTTGTTTGGAATAAACCTATGCAAATAGGAGTTGGAACCATGATAGAAATACTTTTTGAATTACTCTCATATGTGTGAGTGTATGTGTTGATGACTAAAAGGACTGGAAAGGTATGTGCCAAGAGCTGGTGGCCAGGAGACAGGCTTGCAGAATGTACCTTTTGATGGTGTAAATTATTATATGTGCCTGAGTGTTTAAAAAAAAAGAGCTAAAATGAATAGAGAGAAATAATATTAACTGCTGGTACATGGAAGAAATTATAATCATTATATAATGAAACAAAGTATATGATTTGTTGAATGTCAGACCGATGATCTGCCCTGTAAACTTTCACTCAATTCACAATAAAAACGTTAAAAAAAAAAAAAAAAAAAGCATACTTTTTCTGGGTGGAGGAAGATTTTTCCCTTATATACATGCTAACATGGACTCACACACACAATTTTATCATCTGAGCAGCACTGAATAAAATGGTCAGGATCATGTCATAGAGCTGTGGGCAGGCCTTCTGGTTTGTAAAAGACACAGTTCCCAGCCACATTAGAAAAGGAGAAATCAGGAAAAGAAGAGGTCATAGCAGAAGTTCCCAATGGAGGGAATAAGCATGAGAAAGGCCTAGAGGAAGATGGAGAGTATGCCTCCTATGAGTTGCTTCAAGTTTTCCAGAATGGCTGGATGACACTAGCAGAAAGCCATAGTGAAGGTGGGGCCAGAAGGGTGACAGAAGAGTCACAACGTGGTTGTCCTTGCTAACAAGTGTGGACTTCATCCTGACAGCACTGGGAAGCTGACATGTAAGTTGTCACCACACCACTCCCCATTCCCAGATCTTCAGAATTGGAAACCCTGGGGATGGACTCAGCAGTCTAGGTTTTAACAAGCCCTTCAAGCAGCAGTCAGCCTCGAGCTGAAAGATCAGTGGTTCTAACTACCTAGTGGTTTGGCAGGAGAAAAGCCTGGCTACCTACTCCATAAAGATGGCAGCTTAGGAAACCCTAGAGGTCAGCTCAACTTTATCACAGAGTCACTATGAGTCAGTAGGTGCTCTGGTGACACAGTGGTTAAAGCAATGAAAGGTGGGTAGTTGTAACCCACCATTGACTCTGGGGTAGAAAGATATGACAGTTTGATTTGGTAAATAATTACAGACTTGGAAACCCTATGGGGCAATTCTACTCTGCCCTATAGGATTACAGGGAGTTGGAATGAACTCTACAGCCATGGGTGTTGTCTCAGTGAGTTCAAATCCACTCAACAGCATGCAATAGCAACATAAGTTATGATGATTCCCTATGAAGTTTGAGATTGAGTGAAGGCTTTTATTCAAGGAAATATTTGTACTTTAGAAATGTCTCTCTGGATGCAGTGCAGAAGCAATTTCAAGGTGTGCAAGACTAGAAGAGGAGCAGGAAGAAGAATACTGTAGTCTTCCAGGGGAGGGTTGATGGTAGAAAGAGTGAGGATGGAGAAAACGATCCAATTTGGGCAACATTTGCAAATTTTGTGGGTCTCTTCCTCCATAAAAAATATTTTAAATGCTGTTTTATGGCTGCATTGGTATACAGGAGTCCTGGTATGGTGCTGCAGGATAAGCATTGGACTACTCACCACAAGGTTGGTAGTACAAACCCAACAGCTACTCCTAGGAAATCCTATACAGGGTTATTATGAGTCAGAACTGACTCAATGGCACTTAACAACAACAATTGGTATACAGACAAATGTGCTCCAGACTGGGTTATGTTGATTTTTTCATCTAACTTTAAAGAAAGTTAAAATATTTTTGTAGGGTCCCTAAAAATATCTGGAATTCATGAATGGCATAAGCAGTTAGGCACTCACACACTAACCAAATATTTGACAGTCTGAACCCATCCAGAGGTACCATGGAAGAATGACCTGACAATCTGCTTCTGAAAGATCACACACAGCCTTGAAAACACTATGGGTTCTACTCTGGGATTGCTGTGAGTTGCAACTAAGTCATTGGCAACTGGTGTGGGGTTTTTTTAAGTATCAATGATTCTAGGCACCATGCTTACTGGGTAAGTCAGCTCCGGACATTTGGGATGCAGTCTCAACAGGACTTGGCCTTTGGTTGAACATGTAGGAAGGAGAAGTAGCAATATGCCTGACATCTATTTTGGTTTGGAGAATTTGGTAGGTGGTGGGTGGTTCGCTGAAACAGAATATAGAAGTAGGAACCAATTTATAAGGCTTCTTTCATACAGATTTGAGCTTAACATGCCTGTGAACCAGCCAAATGAAAATGCACAAAAAACAGTTGGATAAGTGGGCTGGAGCCATTACGATAAAGTGGGTAGCTGAAGTCAAGGGAAGAACTGAGATTATTGTGGTGGAAAGTAAGAAGTTGAGAGTCCAATGGGTGGGTTCTTAGGTACAATAATATTTACAGGATAGACAGCGGAAGAAAAACCTGCAAAAGATGATAAAAGAGTAGCCAAGAAGGTAGAAAAGTATGGGGTAAACCGAAGTAGGTGAGCCTTTCAAGCATTAGCAGTGTCAAATGCTACAGAAAACTACAGTCAGTGGAGGATGAAATTGTCCCTTGGATTTGTTGTTGTTGTTGTTAGGTGTCGAGTCAGTTCCAACTCATAACAACCCTATGCACAACCGAAGGAAACATTGCCTGGTCCTGTACCACCCTCACAATTGTTGCTATGCTTGAGCCCATTTTTCTGCCACTGTACCAATCCATCTCATTGAGAGTCTTCCTCTTTTTCACTGTCCCTCCACTTTACCAAGCATGATGTCCTTCCCCAGAGACTAGTGCCTCCTGATAATATGTCTGAAGTATGAGAGACAAATCCTCACCATCTTGGCTTCTAAGGAGCATTCTGACTTAACTTCTTCCAATATAGATTTCTTGGTTCTTCTGGCAGTCCGCCATACCTTCAACATTCTTCTCCAACACCACATCGACTCGTCTATGATCTTCCTTATTCATTATACAACTTCTACATGCATATGAGGTTATTGAGAACACAATGACTTGAGTCAGACATAACTTAGTCCTCAAACTGATATATTTGTTCCTGAACCATTTAAAGAGGTCTTTGGCAGCAGATTTGCCTAATGAAATATGTCGTTTGCTTTCTTGGCTACTGCTTGGATTTAGTTGTCAAAAAATAAGATCATGTTGACCTAGACACTGTAGATGGGGTGGAGGTATGGAAATTCATTTGTAGAACTGGTGAAAGTGAATATAGATCGCTCTTCTAAGAAGTTGACTGTAAAGGAAGGGAGAGAGGTAAGGTGGTAGTTGGTGGGGTATTGGGGGTGATAGAGTCTCTTAAATCAGTTCTCTGAGAAACAGATGATGAAATAGAGGTAGACATGCAGGAGGTTTATTGGGGAATTCCCTCCACAATGGAGGAAGTGTAATTGGACAGAGGCAGAATTTGGTCTGTGATGCAATAATAATAAAGTCCTTGGAAGAGCTCTCTGGGGTCTGTGGAATGCACCAGGATCAAGGCAAGTGAGTTTGGCCTTTATGCTAGCACCAAACAGTCATTGGATGTGGTCTGCTTGAGCAAGGGGCATAACTTTGGTCAAGGCAGCTCCCTTGGGCAATTTCCAAAAATGGTTTGAGTTATGAGTTATCAGCTGACAACACTTTAGCAGCTGGGAGAATGGGTACCTCAGTCCAAAAGAGGACATCCTGGTGATACATTACAGCATCCACTACAGAGTGACTTTCTTTAAAATGTAAGAGACAAGTATATTTATGCTGGTAGGAAAAGTAAGTTTAAGGGATTAGAAATGCAGTAAAAAAAAAAAGAAACGATTGATGGGCTGAGTAAGAAACAAGAAGATTAAAGGATGTGTAGAGGAATAAGTCTTGGACTCAGGGAGAAAGGGAGGTAGGTAGAGGAATGGAGAGAATTGTTACCTCATAACTGCTATTGTGTCAGAGCTGGAAGAATACGAACGGACTATGAAATGAAGCAATCCCTGGGTGGCACAAAAGATCAGTGATTGGAAACCCTATAGAACACAGTTCCACTCTGACACACTTGAAGTTGCCATGGATCAAAGTTGACTCGGTGGGTTATGAAAGGAAAGATAGAGATTTGTAGAACATGGGGAAGATTTTTAATTAACTGCAGAGAATGGGAGCATAAGAAATGACTGTTGTTATTGAGTGCTGTCAATTCAGTTCTGACTCATAGAGACCCTATATATACGGGTTCCAAAGAGCGACTGGTGGGTTTGAACCACTGACCATGTGGTTAGCAGTCCAGTTCTTATCCTACAAAGCCACACATCAGGACTCCAAGAAAGGACTTGTTGTTGTTGTGAAGTGCCGTCGAGTCAGTTCCAACCCATAGCAACCCTGTATAGAGTTTCCGAGGAGCAGCTGGTGAGCTTGAACCACCGACCTTGCAGTTCAAATGGCTTTGCAGTGCCACACTGCAAACCCACAGTGCCACACCAAGAAAGGACTAGGAAATTATAAATCAAACTGCAACACTTGCAAGTTTTAAAAGACGATTCTTTCTCTTTTTTTTAATGTTTTAAATCTATTTACTCTTTTTAGTTTAAATTTGCCATTGCTGATATGGATTATTAACTCACTTTTAGTTTGTAGGTCAAAATAATTCAAAAATATTCAGTATACAAATATATGACAGCTTTACTCTGAAGGATAAATACAGGACTGAAAACCACATGGCCAGTGGTTTAAGCCCACCAGCCACTTCATAGGAGAAAGATGAAACTTTCTGCTTCTAAAAAGATTTACAGCCATAGAAGATGGTATTGGTCAGAACCTACTCCATAATAATGAAAAACAACATGTTTAAGAAATCTTGTGCATTAATTGACTTATTTGAAAATATTTGTTGAACAAATTTATGTAACAAAACAATATTCTGAACTATGAAGAAACAACAATGAATATAATAGGCAAAATCCTTCCCCTGGCAGAACTTAGATCCCGTTTCCCATTAGTTCTATTTTTATTATTAAATGGCAAATTCTCAAGTCATTCATACAAAACTCATATAACAAATGGTAAATCCTAATGTCTCACACAAAACTCATATAATAAAAACATTCTTGGGCTTCTCCTTATGAAAAAGAGATTATTCCCTTTATATTCTGTAGAAAATACTCTATAAACAATGGTATAGAGATATTAGGTCTAATTCTTTTCTTTAAGGAAACCACAAAGATGAGTCATAATGTGCGAAAATTTTGTTTATTTAAAATGTTTTGGGATGTCATTATCAGGATGCAATATTAAAATATTAGTAGTCATGTTGGAATATCTATGAAATTTCTTTCTTTTAAAATTTGTGATATTTATAAATTGATTTGAACTGAGATTTCTCTCTTCCCATTTAAATGGTGTGTGTTTTTTTTTGAGACACTTCCATTTAATATGGTGAGTTGTGTTTCTTCAACTTGTTTTTCATGAAACCCAACTGTACAGCTTCTATCTATCTTTCTATCTATCTAAGTTTTTATTGAATCGAGTGATCGTTTACATGGGAAAGCATCCGTTTTACATTCATCCTATCATATCTTGTTTTAATGAGTTTAATCCCCTCCATGCACCATCATTCAATAGCATTTGCTTCCAATCCCTCTGGTGTGGTTTTTTTGTTTTGTTTTTTATGTACACCAAAGCACTCAGGAATATATAACCATTCAAGTAACCAAGGGGTAAGACGATAACATTTTAATGCAACCATTTGTGGAACTCTACAGTCTGGGTGTGGTGGTGGTGGTGGTTATGTGCCGTGGAGTCGGTTCCGACTCATAGCGACCCCGTACAGGGTTTCCGAGGCTGTAAATCTCTACAGGAGCAGAAAGCCTCATCTTTCTCCCGCGGAGCAGCTGGTAGTTTCGAACTGCTGACCTAAAGGTTCGCAGCCCGATTCATAACCACTACGCTGCCAGAGCTCTACAGTCTGTGTGTAGAGACAGATAAAGTAACAAGTTGTATTCTTTGAAGTCTACAGTTTTGTCAGACACTTACTATGTAAAGAAAGCTGGGAAAAGGTAAAACATATTGTTAGATTGGTGGTCGAAATTATAGATTGAGAAGTCTAGGCTGGAAGGAAGAGACATAATGGTAGAAGAAAATAGTGCAATGAAATTGAAAGGTTTGATGAAGTTGAGAAATCACTGTAGTGGGAGGAAGGGAGTGAATGGGAGAACTGGAGGATGGGACTGAAAAGAGATGTGAGGTTTTAGACTGCAGAAGTGGAGTAGTTCTCAGAGTGGGAAGCTGTAGGGTGTGCTCTAGGGAGAGTTGCTAAGGAAGAATAGAGGTAAAGCTCTTAGAAGGTGAAGTACACAAGGAACTAAGAGGCCCAGGTGTTGGATGGTTCATACTTATGAGTGCTGAATTCACCCAAGAATGGTAAGACTCAAATAGAGAAGACAGTGAACTGGATTTCAAAGTCATGAGGGAATGAAGAGGTGTGACTAGGAGACCAGCAGATGGCATCAGACGAGGAGGTACAGAGGTTAGTATGTCCTAGAGGTTGGACTTTTAGAAACTAGTTGCCACCCAGGGTGACTGTGCCTAGAAGGCATTCTACCTCCTCTTCCATGTTCGAACATTACTTAAGCCATGTGTTTGTCCACTCGGTCTCATAATGATTACCTTAGACTATATGGTCTGTAAAATAAGAATTGTTTCTTCTTTAAATAGAATTTTATTACAAAAGGAGCTTGTGAGATGCCTGCGTGTTGGCTGGCCTATTTCCACGTTCACTTGTGTCGAAGGTGGAATTGCAGGTCTATATGTGCTGCAGCATAACTATTGTGGAGTGTGAGTTGTGGTGACCCAAGAATCATGGTAGGATAAACATTTATAAAGTTTCTTCTGCAATTTGACCAAGTATTGGTGGAAAGGAGTGCAGTTGAAACTAACTAAAGGTTTAGTCATTATACTTTCAGGAAAATCTGGAGGAAAAGTACTGCAAGCAAGAGTAGTAGCTGATAGATATGGATCTAAAGGAAAGGGTGAAGAGATTCAACCAGTTAGCGTGAAAGTTGGAGATAAACTTCTCCCAGTATAGGTTGGTTGGTTGGTTATGTGTCATGGAGTCAGTTCCAATTCATAGCAACCCTGTATATAATTTCTGAGACTGTAAATCAATATGGAGGCACCAAAATAGTTTTAGACAACAAGGTTGTTTCTTATTTAGAGATGGTAGTATTCTTGGGAAGTATGTAGAAGGATATAAATCACAATTGAAATCACATCATGTAAAGCTACCCATTCCATTGAAGTTCTGAAATCTTTCATCATGTAAATTATCTCCACATCTCTCTTTTATAATAAACTAATGATATACAATATCTCAAATTCAGTTTCACTGTACAAACACTGCCAAATAAAAATATGTAAGTCAATGGTGAATTCTTCTAAGATTAAAAAAAAATTTTAAAGGAGATTATAAAATCATGATATAATTGTACATTTTTTTTTCATTGTGGTTTAGGTGAAAGTTTATAGAGCAAATGAGTTATCTATTCAACAATTTATACACATTTTATTTCCTAACATTTAGGTTCATTTCCCTCAAAGTAACAACTCTTCCTGCTTCCCACTTGTTTCCATTCCTCCTTCTTTCCTGCCCCTTCCTGCTTTCTGAGCTTTGTTATGGGGTCAAATACTGCCTTTTTGGTTTCTTATGGTTAATGGAGTCCTGGTGTGGTAGTGTAGGTTAATGTACTGGACTGCAAAATCAGTGTAAGCCACAAGGTCAGCAGTTCAAGCTCACCAGCTGCTCTTTGGAAACCCTATACAGGATCACTATGAGTTGAAACTGACTCAATGGCATTTAACAACAACATGGTTAATTATTCTGAGAAGTATGCTCCTTATATGTGTTGTTGTTCATTTTATAGGCCTATTTGTCAGCCAGTTGATCCCCAGTGTGTAATTGTATGCATTCAAGTAGAGTCTGTAGATAAATAGAGGCAATCTGAGATGTCAGCTCATAGGAAGGACAGCATAACCATTGAGGGAGATGCTTATTTTCTTTGCTCTCTTCATCTTCTCTTCTCTCTCAATCTATTTATTTAGTATGTTCTGATTTATGAAAGCACAGCAAGTGTAATCTAGAACATTTTAAAAGAAAAAGAATTAAGAAGCCAACACAAAAACGAAACTATAACTCTTGCCCCTTTACTTTGTAAAGCTGTTATTGTTAAGTCGATTCCAACTCCTAACGACCCTATACAGGATTTCTGGAGCTTTGAATCTTCATGGGAGCAGAAAGTCCCATCTCTCCCACAGACAGCCTAGTGGGCTGGAACCACGGAGTTCTGGTTCACAGTCCAGTACTTATCGTATGGCACCACTGTGTTCCCTTTAAAGCAGTAACCTGTATATAGTTCTTGGAATTCTTATTTTATGTTATTTTGATGACATTCTATTGAATTTAACAAATGCATATTAACAAAAATTACATAAAAGCCAGCTATGATGTAATATTGGTGTTGTTTGTTGCTATCAAGTCAACTCTGACTCATGGCCACTCCAGGTATAACAGTCCTGAGCCACCTTCATGGTCATTGGTATCTTTGAGTCCATTGTTCAGGCAGGCCATTGTGCCAACACATCTCATGATGACTTTCCTCACCTTCCTTGACCATCCAAATTACCAACCAAGATATCTTTTTCCCATGATAAGTCCCTTCTAATGACATGTGCATGTACCAAGTAAGTAGTCAGGTCTTGGACAAAATTTCCTGTTCCATAGAATTTTCATTGTCTGATTTTCAGAAATATATCACCAGGTCTTTCTTCCTAGTCTGTCTTAGTCTGAAGCTCTGTTGAAACCTGTCCACCATGACCCTGCTGGTATGTGAAATACTGGTGTCATATCTGACAACATCACAACACACAAATCAAAGACTCATCCCCAGTTAATGATCCATTCAATAAAATCATCTTCATTAGCTGCGATGTTGCATAAAAGACTGTTGGAAAGATGGGCTCCTTGAGCTGGCTGATCACACAGCTTTTGACACCAGTTGAGCACCACACTTAATAACACTACCACTATATAATGTGTAAATGTTGCTGTTGTTAAGTGCTGTTGAGTTGACTCCAAAGAAGAAAACATCGGAGGGACTCCTGCCCTACCCTTTTTACTCTTCCTAACCCTGTTGTTGTTGTTTTTAAGTGCCGTCGAGTCGGTTCCAACCCATAGCGACCCTGTACAGGGTTTCCTAGGGTGTAAATCTTTACGAGAGTAGAAAGCTTCATCTTTCTCCCGCGGAACGGCTGGTAGTTTCGAACCACTGACCTTAAGGTTCGCAGCCCAATTCGTAACCACTACGCTACCAGAGCTCCTAACCCTGTAGAGGGTTGCTATGAGTCAGAACTGACTCCACGGCACTTAACAACAACAATAAACCCTTATGCACTGCCCTCCTTTTTGTCTGTTTCTTAATGAATCCCTCCTTTATTAATCATCTTTTCAAAGTGCTATTGAGTTTTTCTTGGGATTCTCACTGCTGTAATGTACATCTTTCCATGTCAATAAGTATTTTCTTTCTTTCTTTTTTTTTTTTTTGCATTCCTTTTAATAGTGTTGTCTAAGGCTGGTTTTTCTAGAGAAGCAGAACCAATGAAACTTGTATATGTATAATAAAGAGAAGTTTATATCAAGGAAATGATTCACACAATTGTAGAGGGGAGAGAGTCCAGGTCTAGGTCACGTGAACCAAGATCAGCAGGTAAGACTGCAGGCAGGTATGCAGTTAGGCAGGCAGGAAATAGAGAAGGTCACTGACTCAAATTCAAAGAGCCACGGTCAGAGGATGTGCCAGATGCAAGATCCAGACAAAGCAGAAAGCAAACAAGCTTTGCCTGAGTGTCTAATATGTTGGAACCAGACCACAGCCACAAGGAAACATCCTTTCAATTGATTGGCTGTTTGTAGCAGACATCATCATAGCTAATTACATAGTAGATTTCATTATGGAGATAACTACATCCCAACTGCCAAACCACTGAGAATCCTGGCCCAGTCAAGTTGACACAAAACCTTAATTATCACAGGTGTATTTTCTGTGTATAGCCCCACCCAAAGACATTGCAATTGTTTTAAAGTCTGATTTTCTGTTAGATTTTTATGATTTTCAAATCATTACTCTTGTAAATAAAACTGCAACTTTTTTTTTTTTTTTTTGCAAAATAATTGAACATTTCTTTAAGATAGATTCTTCATAGAATTTCTAGCTTGAACTGCAAAACATTTTTAAGGTTTATGGCATACATTATTTATAAAAATGTATCTAGTTTCAATTTGCATTCTTTGATTGCTAGTAAGATTGAATATTGCTTTAATCATATTTTCATTTCTTTTTCTTATAAATTGCTTGTTCATGACCTTTACCCATTTTCTAGTGGGATATAATTTTTTTTCTTATTTATTTTCAAATGGTTCTTTTTTGTATATTAAGAATATTAATCTTTTACCATCTGTTATAAGCATTATATCGTAATATACTGCTTGCCTTTCATCTTTGTTTATCAGCATTCGTAAGTTTCACTTTGTAGCTTTTTAAAATGACATCCATTTTTCATTTTCAGTTTTTTTCCTCATTGTTTTTCTTATAAAGGCCACTCGCCTCTATTATCATATAATATCTTACATTATTCATATCTTTTATAGTTTTATATTTCATGTCTAACTCTTTGAGCTGTCTGGAATTCTATTTTTCTGAATAGCCAATTGCCCTAACATCTTTACTTCCCTAATTTAAAAGCCACTTTTATCATATAAAATATTTACTTATGCTTGGATCTGTTCCTGGACTGTCACTTCTATTTGTTCTTGTGATAGAACCATAATGTTTTAATTACTGTAGTTTTGAAGGAAAACTTAAATACAAATAGTACATACTCTTCTATTAGCTTTCTTTTTCAGAAAATAGCTAAACTATTCAGCAACATTAAATCTTACAATTGAATTTGAGACTTATTTTGTGAAGTTACAGAAAAACTCAGATTTGGGGTTGGAATTATTTTACACTTATGTGTTACTTAAAGATAATTGTGTCATAGAATCATAACAAGTACTTTGTTTGAAATAATCAAGAGATTTCTTGAGGTAAAAAGGGTAGCCCCTCAAACTTGGATTACAGTGACTCTTTCACTAGCAAAGTGAAAGAGTCACATAGCTATACTCGTATTTTTACAGTAGAACTAGAAACTTTAAGGTGCAACATTCTGATGGATGCTTCATGAGGTAAGGTAGTTGAAGGCAGA
>NW_006408582.1:14667750-14668728 GCF_000296735.1 Chrysochloris asiatica
ACTTAACAACAACAATAACACCAATGTCTTTAGTATAAACACTGGACTGCTAACTGCAAGGTCAGTGGTTCAAACTCACTGGCCACTCCTCAGAAACCATATACCGTGTCATTATGAGTTGGAACTGACTCAACAGCACTTAACAACAACAAATGGCTAATGAGCATGAGCATTTCCTTCATGTTTGTTAGCCACCTGAAAGTCTTTGGTCAAGTGTCTGTTCATTTTTAAATTGCCTATTTTTTAATTGGATTATTTGTCTTCTTTTTATTGAGGTGTTGAAGTGTTCTATAAATATCATTTGGTTTTTGACTGCTGCTTCCATGATCCAGTAAAATGGATCTTTGATGATTTCAGTATTTTCTCCATTTATCATGATGTTGCTTAGTGGTTCAGTTGTGAAGATTTTTGCTTTCTTTATATTGAGGTGTAATCTTATCTAAAGGCTATAGTCATGGATCTTCATTAGTAAATACTTAAAAGTTTCTTTTAGCAAGCATTACTCTGCATAACGCAGGTTGTTAATGACACTTCCTCCAATTCTGATGTCACTGCCCTTCTTCATATAGTCCAACTTCTCAGATTGCTTGCTCAGTACACAGATTTAATAAAATGAAAGGACACAACTCTGACACACCTTTCCTGATTTCAAACCATTCAGTATCCACTTGTCCTATTCTAACAATGCCCTCTTGGTTATTTACAGGTTCCACATGAGTGCAATGAAATGTTCTGGCAACCCATTCTTCACAAAGTTATCCATAGTTTATTATGATCCACATAGTGGGATACCTTAAATGTCTTTCTGGTATTCTCTGCTTTCAGAAAAAAAATTATAAAGAATAGAAAAACAGAAATTTTGCTAAGACAACCACAAGCTCAATGAGCCATGATTGTAAGATCTCTGGAGTCTTAGAAACAGGCATTTTCATTCATCTTCTATTATGTTCTGAAAGAACAATTTCACATGTTCTAGTG
>NW_006408582.1:14669355-14675598 GCF_000296735.1 Chrysochloris asiatica
GCACTTCACAACAACAGTTGCTAATAAAAACAGCAGGACAAGCAAAATAAAGTCTTAAAATACGTAAGATGAAGTTGGGTTACATCTGAGCAGCCTCCCTCAGAAGTACCAGGTACCTTAATTTCAAAACCCTTACACATTGGTATTTTTGAAATATTAAATCTTCACAATTAGATACAACCATTTTTCACTTGTTAACATGATTAGGTTCCAAAGACCAGGTCAATACATGAAAATCTGCATTATACAAAAATGGAGGATAAGCACATCAGATTACAAAAGGGAAGATGACTACACATAATTGCCAAATTACATCATTACGTAACTGCCAAACTACTGAGAATCATAATCTAGCCAAGTTGATGCATAAGCCTTAACCATTACAGCCAACATTACTCTTGTCTTGCTATGTCATACGTACATCATAATGTACAAATAATCAGATAGTAGGTTTTTCTACTATTATAAATATAAAACATTGACTAATAAGATAATCAGTAAATGATGAGTAGGCATATATGGATGTCATTTTCATGAAGTTAAAAAATTAAGCCCTCTTGAATAAACTTTATTACTTTTTATCTTTTTCTCTATTATAATGTATCAATGTGTCCTATTGATTTAATGTAGATCTTTTATAAATCATTTTATCATTGCTGAAAATATACACAGCAGAACATACACCAATTCAACAATTTCTACACATGCAACAATAATAAAAAATCTAGCCTTCAATAACATTGATTGTAGTCTTCAAATTATGCAAATGTTCTCACCTTCCTTTTCTGAATTATTCCTTCTCCATGAATGTAACCCCCTAAACTTCCTACCCAACCTTTTTAGTCGCTGTTGTGTTTCAGCCCATAGAGATAGCTCTTTAAAACAGCACAACATTTAAAGCTGACAAGATTTACTAATTAAGCTATAGCATCAGCATTGGATTGTGAACCACAAGGTCAGCAGTTCAAACCTACCAGCTGTTCTTCGGAAACTCTATACAGGGTTATTATGAGTCGGAACCAACCTGATGGCATTTAACAACAACAACAACATTGCTTGGTTTAAAGAAGATTTCAAGGGATTTTTTTAATTTAAAATTTACGATTCAAAGATTGTCTCAGGGCAATAGTTTGGGGGGTTCATTCACCAGTAATCTAAATTCTATTATATTTGCTCATTTTTCCAACAAGGAGTGGGTTATCTGCTCTGGGCTCATTTCACTATCTATTCCTATTGCCATGTGTTGGCACCTGCTGATGATGAGCCCAGCCCAGCTATAGCTTTGTCTTAGTTTCCTAGTGTGATTGTAACAAAAATACCACAAATGAGTGGCTTTAAAGAACAGAAACTTGTTTTCTCCCAGACCTGGAAGCTTAAAGTCCAAATCAGGGTATCTGCCGTGTTGTTTGCTTACTTGTCAGCAGCCCCAGGAATTCCTGGGATCTTTGTGATCCTCACATGCTGTCTGCCTTCCCCTGCTTGTGCTTGGATTTGTGTCTAATCTGCTCTTTTCAGTACTCAAATTTGATGAGGTTTGGGGCACACTCTATAATGACAATGGCATCACTAACATAACAAAGTAAACCGTATTTTCAAATGGATTAAATGCACAGGTTTAGGAGTTAGGGTACCAACACATATTTTTGGGAGTGGCACCATTTAATCCATAACAAGCCTGGGTTGGCAGCAGGTTCATAAACATTGCATACTCCCTGCCCTAATGACAAGACTCTCTAGCTTTGTGGACCTGTCTACTCATGATTGTGTGCCTATAGGTCTTGTCTGCTTTCCCTGAACTGCCCAGGTTATATGGGATCAAGTGAGACTGCCTTTAGACTCATCTACCCAGATGACCTACTCAGCCATTTTGATTTTACCATCCTTGTTCCATGTCATCCAAGACTTATGGGACTCTGGAAAACCAGCCTATGGGTCTCTGGGGGGTAGGGCAGTGGTAGCTCCATGGTAGAATTCTTGCCTTCCATGCAAGAGACCCAGGTTCTATTCCTGGCCAATGGACCTCAAGCACGACCATCACCCATCTCTCAGTGGAGACTTGTGTGTCACTATGAAGCAAACAGGTCTCATCAGAGCTTTCAAATGAAAATATACTATACATTAAAAAAAAAAAGAAAGAATATATCTGGAACTTCTCTCTCCTTACCTCTAGGTTTCTATCAGAAGAATCTCATGATACTGAGTACTCCTCAGAGACTCTTTGCTTGATGACTATCAGTGCCCACTGCAAACATCCTTCCTTCCTGCCAGTTACTCTCGTCAATTTTGGGGTGAGAAAACTGTTACTTTGTAATAACACACTCTATAGCCTTATAGGTTTTGTCTACAGTTCTTGCTGGGCCTGGCATAATCAAGACTGTTTCCTCCTCATTCAGCAGCATGATGGGGGTCCCGTGGATGATGGGGAAAAGACATTCGGACTCTGAGTACTGTAGGGTACCCTCCAATATGTCCACTTCCAGTAGCACATGGTGCATCTTCCTCAGAAAATTCTCATCGCACTCATAGCCCTCAGCTGAACCTTTTGGGGACTTCAACCAGATGTAACTGCAGGCAAGAAGCCTAGATCATCTTTGGGCATCCCTGAACCTTTCCCCTTGGGCCAGAGCCCAGTCCCAGGCCTCTCTTTGTGTTTTTAGTGTTTCAGTAAGTTTGGCTAGTGATTTAGTTATCTAGTCCTGCTATAACAGAAATATCACAAGTGGGTGATTTTAACATTTATTTTCTCACAGTTTAGGAGGCTAGAAGTCTTAGTTTAGAGTACTGGCTCAGGATAAGTCTCTCTGTGTTGGCTCTGGAGAAAGATTCGTGTCTCATTTCACTATCTATTCTTCAGTGATCATGGTGACCTTCATGTGACATGGCATCTATTTTCCCCTATCTGCTTGCTCCTCTGTACTAATCTGCTCTTCTTGTACATGTATCACTGATATGTCCTCTTAACATAATTTTTAAAACCCATTTCTAAATGTAACTGGTGGTGGTGGTTATGTGCTGTGGAGTCGGTTCTGACTCTGTACAGGGTTTCTAAGGCTATAAATCTTTATGGGAGCAGACAGCCTCATTTTTCTCCCGAGAAACAGCTGGTAGTTTCAAACTGCTGACCCTGAGGTTAGCAGCCCAATTCGTAACCACTATGCTCCTTGGGATTTTAACTACAAGTATATTATTGTTGTTAATTCTTCAACTGCCATCAAATTGATTCTGACTCATAGCAACCCCCCAAGGAACAACTAGTGAGTTTGAACCACCAGCCTTGTGGTTTAAATCCACCTTGCGGTCCAGTGCTTATCCTACAGTGCCACACCAGGCAAAGGGGTTAGGACTGACAGCACATATTTTGGGGGAATACAATTCAGTCTATTGCAGATAGCTTATACAGTAAAACCCATGGATATAAGGACTTGTGTAAGGGGGTAACCTTGCAGAGAAGGAAATCCCAAATATTTTCCACTAAAATGAGTGATAGAAAAAGTAGTAAGATTGCACCCTGTCAAAGACAGAAACTGGTGAGCTCCAGAAAAACAAGACAATCCACTGAGTTCCAGATTTCATAGATTTCACTGTACAGTCTTAGAAATTATCAGTTTAATCAATGCTTTCAAATTGATTACCATCGATTTATACATCACTCTTATTTTTAAATTTATTTTTTGTACCTGTTATTATATCCTTTTCCTTACTCTATTGGTAGTTTCTTTCTTTTACATGTATCTGCCAAAATTCAATGTCAGAGAACAGAATCCCTCCATTGGACTCTGAGTGACGAAAATGGTTAACATGGTCTGCTATTAACCAAAAAGTTGGAGGTTGGAGTTCACCCAGAGACAACTTGGAAAAAAAGGCTGGTGATCTACTTCTTAAAAAAGTGCAGTCATTAACAATGTTATGGAGCACAGTTCTGCTCTGACATACATGGGGTCACCATGAGTTAGAATCCACTTAATATCATCAGGCTTATGGATGGAAATCATGTCAGTGTGACACAGAGCTTACAGAATTGTTAGGAAGGCTGAAGAAACCAACTATCAGTTTAAGCCTCAAAGAAAAATTTCAAATATACATAAAGGCTCTTAGAAAGAAGGCATATATGTGCCCCCCACATCCACAAACATGCCAATATCTAGTCTTCTGTGGTACGGTAGGATAAGCACTGAACTGCTAACCTAAAGGTCAGCAGTTCAAACCCACCAGATGCTATAAGTCAGAACCCACTCAATGGCACTTAACAACAACATCATCTCAATTAAGTCTCACAAAACACTGTGAAGTAGGCCAAACACAAAGATCAATGAGTCTGTGGTCTCCATGGTCATGAATAAGCCAAAATGTAGGGGACCAGGACTAGCAATTATTTTTTAGGTATGAGGTAACCATAGGTCAAAGCTAAGTCAGGATGGATCATTAGGTTTTGATTGTTAAGACAGTCATGGTACTAAAACCCAGAGTTCATGGACAGCTAATGATAGGAATCAGAATTCTGGACTGAGTTTGATCTTGAGATAGGGTTATTTTCTTGCTGAGTCTTTAACTCCTGACCTGGCAAGATAAAATGGATGTGGTTGGATCAGAGCTATGACTGGAGTGTGGTAGGATGGATGTGGTTGGATCAGAGCTGTGGTTGGATCAGAATTATGACTGGAGTGTGATAGGATGGATGTGGTTGGATCAGAGCTATGACTGGAGTGTGGTAGGAGGGAGGGAGGGAGATTTTTGGTATGGCATAAAACACCCAGGGTGGAGATCAAGGTAGGCATCTGTTGATGGTCCTGTCGCCTCTACCAAAGAGGTCAAGGAGGGTGAATAGTAGATTTCTCTTCCTGGAAGACTGGCAGGTCCCATTTCATTCACCTTCATATACCAGTGACCTGAGGACTCTGGTCTGGCACCATAACCACATGACATACTATGTCTAGTGGCCCCACTTGTTGCTGGACAGTGTGGCCACGGTTCTGTGTGATGCTTGCCTCTCTCACCATGGGTTGCATCCATAAATGTCTACATAGCCTCAAAGCATATGTGTATTTCAGACTTGGAACTTTGGGAGGAACAATTTCCATGTACATATTTTCCTTAGTATAAAACCAAGCATCTTTGCCTTGATTTTTAAAATTAGTTCCTTCAATCTTTAAACTCTCCTTTATTCCACACTGTGCCCCAATTTGCCAGTATTTTAAGAAAACCAAGAAGTTCCTCTTTACCTTATTACTCCCACTTCCTAGCCTTCTTTATCCAGATTGTAGAAGACAAAGTTATTAGCCTGTCTTCATATTGAAAGTTCTTTCTAGCTTTTTGTCAAAGTAGCTGCCTTTTTTTCTAGACATTTGGAGAGCCTCCATGTCTTTGGTGAGGGGTGGGTACCCACTTGGTGCTCCAGGCAAGAACATTGTGACTTCTTTATGCCTGTAGGCAGGTAGTGGTGGGAAGGAAAGAGCAGTGAAGTGTACTTTCTTAGCTGAAAAGTGGAGCTGGTACTACCAGAGGTCATCAGACTTACGAAGCATAAAGCAGAAACATTAAAACACAACTCATAGCATTTTAAGCAGAAACATAATACTGTCATAAACTCCAAGTATTTCTCTCCAAAGAGAAACATTAGTGAGTTTTCATTGCAAAGAGAACATTAGTGAGTTTACAGTGGGACAATTTGGCTCCACTTGACTAACTTATCAAAGTCAACATCATTAGTAATGCATATCTGACTTCACATACTCTCTGATCAGAGGCACTGAGAAAAACACAGCACCTCTGTGGTATTCTTCTCAATAATGCACAACCTCAATCTAAGTATGAGAAAACCTTACTTAAGATCTGACCAGTACTCTTCAAAAGCACCAAGGTCATGAGTGACAAGAAAAGACAGAGGAACTATATCAGAATGGAACAGACTAAGAAGACACAGTGAATAAATACAATCAAAGTACTATGGACAACAAAAAAGATCTTAACGGAAATCTGATTAAATCTAAATACATTGTGTCATTTAATTAATGGTATAGTGTTGTTGTTGATATTAAGTGCCATTGAGTCAGTTTCGACTTATAGCGACCCCATTTAAGGTTTCCAAGGAGCAGCTGGTAAGTATGCACTGACGACCTTGTGGTTCAAACAAACTTGCGGTCGAGCATTTGTACTACAGAACCACACTATGAGTCCTGATAGTATAGTATGTTGTTGTTAGGTGCCATTGAGTCAGTACCGACTCATAGCGACCTTTTGTACAGC
>NW_006408582.1:14679548-14737894 GCF_000296735.1 Chrysochloris asiatica
TGTTTTGACTGATGATATGGAGCTTTTCCATCGTCTCTTTCTGCAGATGTAGTTAATTTTATTTCTATGTGTTCCATCTGGTGAGGTTCATGTGTATATTAATCTCTTATGCAGTCTAAAGAAGATGTTTTAAGTGAACAAATCATTAATTTTGCAGAATTCTATCATGTGATCTCCAGCATCATTTCTATCACCAAGGCCGTACTTTCCAACTACTGATCCTTCCTCTTTGCTCCCAACCTTTGCATTCCAATCACCAGTAATGAACAATACATCTTGATTGCATGTTTGATCAATTTCAGATTGAAATTGATCATAGATTCAGAAGTTCATAGAATTCTTCTATTTCATCCTCATTGGCTTTAGTGGTTGGAATGTAAATTTCAATGATAGTGGTATTAACTGGGCTTCCCTCTAGGCACATTGATATTATTCTATCACAGACAGCGTTGTACCTCATGACTGATCTGGATATGTTCTTTTTGGCAATGAATGCAACACCATTTCTCTTCAATTTGTGGTTGTCAGATTCAAAATGGCCAATACCAGTCTATTTCAGCTCATTAAATGTCTAAGATATCGATGTTTATGTGTTCCATTGCATTTTTGACAACATCCAATTTTCCCAGATTCAAATTTCATATATTCCATGTTCTCATTTTCAGTGGATGTTTAAAGCTGTTTCTCTTCATTTTGAGTTGTACCCCATCAGCAAATGAAGGTCCCGTGGGCTTTTCTCCCACAGGCTTTACTCCATTCACGTCTTCACAGTCAACTCTACTTTGAGGAGGCAGCTCTTCCCCAGTCTCATTTGAGTGCCTTCCAACCTGAGGGGCTCCTTTTCCAGCACTATATCTGACAATGTTTCTCTACTATTCATAAGGTTTTCAGTGACTAAATATTCAGATGTAGTTCATCACTCCTTCTTCCTAGACTGTCTTTGTCTGGAAGTTCATCTGAAACCTGTCCACCATGGGTGACCCTGCTGGTAATTAAAATACCGGCATAGCTTTCAGAATCACATCAACTTACAAGCCACCACAGTACAACAAACTGACAGACGAGTGGTGGAATAGTATTGTATAGTGTGTTAAGTGTCCGTTCAGTCGGTTCTGACTCATAGCAGCCCTGTATAGCATTTCAGAGGAGTGACTGGTGGGTTTGAACCACTGACCTTGTGACTCAAGCTGACCTTTTGATTCAGTGCATTCAGTGCACCATACCAGGACTGCAAAATAGTATAGTATAGTATAGTTGTTGTTGTTGTTTAGTGCCGTCAAGTCGATTCTGACCCATAGTGACACTGTATAGGGTTTCCTAGGAGAAGCTGGATGAGCGTGAACCACCAACCTTGCAGTTCAAACGGCTTTGCAGTCTGGTGCATTAACCCACAACACCACACCAGTATCAAGGTTAATTTCTTAGTTTCGATCATTGTTCTGTGGTTATGCAAGATACCAGTTAACATGGGAGCCCTGGTGTGGCGCTGGACTGCAAAGTCACTTTGAACTATAAGTTCGGTGGTTCGAACTCACCAGCCATTTCTCAGAACTCTATACAGTATCGCTTGGGGTTGGAACCAACTCGATGGCACTTAACAACTTAAGAACAACAGTTACTATGCGGTGAAGCTGGGTAAAGGGTATACAGGAATTTCTGTGTTCTATTTTTGGAACTCTTCTCTTTAAGTCTAAAATCAACTTACAAAACAAAACAAAATTTAAAACCCATGCAAATGAACTAAGGAAGGCTGAGAATTTGGACAAAAAGGAGTACAGGCAGAATTCCAGACCCTTTCCTTGGTGTTTGCCTCTATTTGGGATTACACCTCATTTCTTATTAGGATTTAAAGCCTTCATCAGCCCTTTCATTGTTGCTAGGTGCCATCAAGTTGGCTCCAACTCATAGCCATACTGTGCACAACAGAATGAAACACTCCCCCGTCCTGTGCCATTCTCACAATTGTTGTTATGTGTCAGCCCATTGTTGTAGACATGTGTCAGTCCATCTCCTTGACGGTCTTCCTCTTTTTCTGTTACCTCACCTTTACTAAATATGATGTCCTTCCTGATAACATGTCCAAAGCATGTGAGACAAAGTCTCACCATCTTTGCTTCAAAAGATTCTGGTTGTACTTCTTCCAACACAGATTTGGTTTTCTTTTGGTTGTACATAGTATTTTCAATATTCTTTGCCAACGCCATAATTCAAATGCATTAATTCTTCTCCAGTCTCCCTTATTCATTATCCAATTTTCACATGCATATGAGGCGATTGAAAATACTATGACTTGGGTCTGGCACACCTTAGTCCTCAAAGTGAGGACTTTTTTGTTCTTTAACACTTTAAAGAGGTTTTTTATAGTCAATTTCCCCAATACACTAGTCATTTGATTTCTTGACTACTGCTTCCATGAGCATTGATTGTGGGGCCAAGTAAAATAAAATTCTTGACAGCCACAATCTTTCCTGTTTTTATCATGATGTTGTTTATTAATCCATTTGCAAGGGATTTTGTTTTTCTTACATTGAGGTATAATCCATGCTAAAAGCTGTAATCTTTGATCTTCATCTGTAAGTGCCTCAAGTCCTCTTTGCTTTTAGCAAGCAAGCTTGTGTCATCTGCATTTTTCAGGTTGTTAATGATCCTTCCTCCAGTCTTGATGTTACGTTATTCTTCATATATTCCAGCTTTTCAGATTGCTTGTTCGGCATAGAGATTAAATAAGTATGGTGAAAAGATACAACCCTAATGCACATCTTGCCTGATTTTAAACTATTCAGTGTCCCCTTGTTCTATTCAAACAACTGTCTGTTGGTCTATGTACAGATTCAACATGAACACAATTAAGTGTTCTAGAATTTCCATTCTTTACAATGTTATCCATAGTTTGTTATGCTCCACACAGTCAAATGTCTTTGCATACAAAATAAAACATAAGTAAACCTATATCTGGTATTTTCTGTTTCCAATCAAGATCCATCTGACCTCATTCCATATTCTCTTCTGAATTTGACTCATGTGAACAATTGCAATCAGACCATATTTACAAATGTTATATCATTTTTCAAACAGTCCTAGTGGTACTGTGGGTTAAGTGTTTGGCTGCCAGCCTCAAGATCAGTGGTTCAAACCCATCAACTGCTCTACAGAAGAAAGATGAAGTTGTTTGCTTCTGTAAGATTTAGTCTCTGAATCTCTATATAGGGTATCTATGAATAGGAATTGACTCAATGGCAGTAGATGATACCATTTTTCAGCCTGGGCACCAACAGTCATGTTTATAACTATGGCAGTGTTCCCATTGGCAAGAAAATAAAACAAAACAATAGAATAAATACTTTTCTATGTACCATCAATATTCTAAGAAACTCAATATTGTGATGCTGATATAATCAACACTGAACATCCAGAGTGAAGGCACCTGACCTAACAGAGGAAAAGGTACCAACTTTCCAGGAACTCCATCCATCCATCCATCCATCCATCCATCCATCCATCCATCCATCCACTCAACAACTATTTACTGAGTGCCTACAATATGCAGGGCTCAGTGACAAAGTGTAATGAGGAAATGTAGAAGTAAAAGTCTCTTTGGTCTGGTTGAAAACAAATTTCCTAAATCCAAAGGTGGGATTAACCACATGTGGTGCTGTGGTTAATGTGCTGAACTGCAAAGTTGATTTGAACTGCACAGTTAGCAGTTCAAGCTCACCAGGCTCCTTAGATACCTTATACAGGGTCACTGTGGGTTGGAACAAATTCTACGCACTTAACAGCAACAAAGTTTTTGATGGCATGGGATAAAACCAAGGTGATATGTGTATGCCTGCATCTAGCCCTATCCCCCAAGGGGCCAAGAAACCAAATCATCATGGGCCAATTTACCATTTCCTGAGAATCCAGACAATGGAGCTTCCAGGGGATCAGGATAGGAGGAAGACTCATTAACCACCTACAATATACAACTGATACAACCTTGCTTGCTGAAAGTGAAGAGGACTTAAAACACTTTCTGATGAAGATCAATGACAGATTGATAGGATGAGGGGAAAAAAAACTTCTCAGTGCAACTTTCCTGGCCTTTTTTCTTACCAATGCAGTTTTCGGTTTTCTTAAAACTTCTTCATAATAAGCTCTGGTGATTGTCTTGTGTTCTTGGAGAAAAGCTATCAAGATTATCCTTTGAAGATACCCTCCCCGCCCAAAAAACACAGTCACCATACCCTTCTGAGCTGACCTGTCTGCCTTGAATTTAACTGCGCCATCAGATACCTTGGAAGCCATTCTTTTGACTGGCCCTTGCTCTCTGGATTGTACTAGTAAATCTAAGACTCATCCCTGCTTATAATTCATTCCATAAAGTCATTTTTATTAACCTTGATCTTGCTTTAAAAATTGGAAAGATGAGGCCTTTGATGTTCACACAATGTTTTTGACATTCATCGAGCTGAAAGCTTGCTGAGACCAAGATGTTTGCTTAAAATTGAAAATGCCAAACCATGTGAAATCCCAACACAATGGTAATTCTACAGTCTTTTTCCATCACTGTCTGGACTTCAGCCACATTTTCTTCATTCACTGAGGCTAATGGTCCTTAAAATGCAGCTCCAACTGAAAACTGTTGTTTAATGTGGGACAACCGTCCCATGAACTTATAACAAACTTTCAGTGATTTCGGAAGACATCTACTTGAGTTTTGTTAAAATTTTGACATTAGCCCTCACCTCAAAATAATTTTTTCTACAGCACAGAAAAGGATACTTTTTTGAAAGGCACCCTAACGAGACAAAGGCAAGTGTATTAATGAGGAAACTTTCTGCAGTTATTCACTGATTGCAGACACATGTTCAAACACGTGTTGTTTGGAATAAACCTACACATGCATGTATGAACTGGAACTCTAGTAGCATTTTTTTTTTTTTTAACTTACCCTCATATCTGGGGTGGAAACACAAAATCACAGCAAGGCGTTCAAACTGGAATGAACCAGTTCAAAGCCCTGCTTGCCATGGGCTTTTTCACTTGTTGCTACATTCCTGGCTGACTGGCAGATCCTGGGCTTACCTGGTGGTGTTCTGCATTACTCTGAAAGCTTCAGGCCACAGTTAGGAAAAAGGGTCTTGTTCCACCTAGAGTAAGGTTCTCAATCCCATCTCCCTACTGTCTGTGTCTATGTGCCTTTTGCTCCACATAGTCAAATACTACACATTTGTTTCCAGGACTCTGGCCTCCTGTGGTTTCTCTTTCAGCTCCCTGACTCTTTCTCTTTTTGCACCTCTAGTATCGCCTCTGCCTGCTTTACTGTATATCTTGAACCATAAGGGGAAAAGGTAAGAGAATTATCTTTGTGTTTTCAACTCTTTTCCTTAGAATCCTTGGAAAGAGGAATGCCAGAAAACCCACCCATTCTTTTTTTTTTTTTTTTTCCAATTCTCTCCCGCTTTACAGATTAGCTCCTCCCTAGAATTTCCCTGGAACTTGTTCCAACTGCCTCCTCAACAGCCAACTGATGTACCTGGAGGGCTCTCCCTCCTGCTACTTCAGGAACCTTCCCCACCACTCTTATACTTCCAAAACTAGCAAGCCCTGATTACCTCAAGGGTCCAAGCTATGGGGCATATTGGAGGGAACTTTTTCTCTACCATCTCTAGTCCAAAAATCTGCCAAGATTTCTCACCTCCTCCACACCACCGCCCAACATCTCCCACAATGCTCTGGGTAAGTGACAGGGTTTCTTCTCCTCAGACAGTGAGCGTAAGGCAAGGACTTTCAATAAGGAGTGAAGAGAGAAAAGAGAAGTCTCAAATGGGAGCTGTGGTCTAGGGAAGTGAAGGTGGGCATTTTTCACTTCATCTTTTTAGCATCATTTGAGGCCATTATTCAAAATATTATTCATGGCATTTCTAGGCATTTGTCTCCTCAGAAAGTGTGTTTTGGCACATTTCTGACTATTAGTGTTCTGTAGTGAGATTAGCAATACTGATTCAAATTCAGTCAGGCCTCATGTCTGACAGACTTTATTCTTCCTATGAAATGTTACTGTTGTTAGGTACCATCGAGTCTGTTCCAACTCAGAGCAACTCCATGCAGAACAGAAGGAAACACTGCCTGTTTCTGTGCCATCCTCATATGCAATAGGAAGAATTCTTACTTCCTGCCATCCTTCAAAATGTTAGGAGAACCAGAGAGTGGATCTGTAAAGTCAGGAAGACACTAAGCAAATACACAGCTTTTCTAAGTTCAATGTTCACCTCCTCAAAAACAGACAAAATGTCTAACCTTCCAGGGATGGTGTGCAGTGCCACCATTTCATTGTGGGGTCTTCCATTCTATAGGTAACATGATCAATCAGTGTATATAATATATGACTGGAGAACTGGCTGGCTGCTAAGATCAACAAACTAGGGTTGCCTGAACAAGGAATTTGTGTCCCTGGAGTGAAGTGATAAAGTAGAACTGTCCTATAGGGCTTCCTACAGAAGCAGATTGACAGATCTTTTCTCTGGCAGAGCCACTGGATGGGTTTGAACCACTGACCTACCTGTTAGTTAGCAGTCAAGTCCTTAGGCATTGTACCACCACAGAAAATAACAATCAAAACCACAAGAAGATGCCATATCATACCTATTGTGCATGTGTGTGGTAGGTTCCCACTCATAGCAACCCTGTATAGGGTTTCCAAGGAGAGGTTTGTGGGTTTGAACCACTGACCTCACAGCTCAAACTGACCATACCCACTAGAGTGGCAGTAATAAAAAAGACAGACAATAAGGTGAGGATGTGGAAACATTGGAAACTTTGTATATATACGTTGCTGGTGGGACTGTAAAATTGTGCCATCACTTGGAAGACAATGTGTCAGTCTCTCAGAAGACTAAGTTTGAATACATAAACAAAATGTGGCATATACATATAATGGAATATTGTTCAGCTATGAAAAAAGAATGAAGTACTGATACATGCTACAACATGGAAGAACTCTGAAAACATTATGCTAAATGACAGAAGCCAGTCACAAAATGCCACATAGTGTATCATATAATTTATATGGATTGTCCAGAGTAAGCAAATTCAAAGAGGCAGAAAGTAGACTTGTGGGTGCCAGGGGCTAGGAGGGAGGGGGAAATGGTGAGCTATGGCTTATGTGGTTTTTTTGTGTGTGTGATGATAGAAATCTTCTAAAATTTGATCGTGGTAATGATTGCACAAGCTTGTGACAATAACCAAAGCCACTGAATTTATACATCTGAAAAGGGTCAAATTTATTATATGTGAACTTATCATAAAATTAATTGGTTAATTAAAATTTGATCTCAATTTCTTGTTAAGAATGAAGAAAAAAGGGGGAATTGTCCATAAAGATTTAGAAATTGCAGAGGGCATGAGTGGGAAGGCTTAGGAGGGAAGGGAGGAATAGTGATTTATATCAGGTAGAGAAAGGAGAGACACCTGGACAGTGATGCAGGCTATCAGGAGACCTGGAACGATGGGAGAGGTGCCAAAAGCTCCAAGAGCGTTAGTCCAGAGACTTGGTGACTGCAAAGACAAAGGCTTGGCCTGGTTGCTAGTGGCTGGGAGTAGCCCCAGTCTAGGTGACTGGAAAATGAGAAGGGGATCTCCAGGAAAGGGCACCAAGGGAGCTTCCAGGAGTGAGGCCATTGATCAAAGCAGACTAGTGATAAGAAGGAGAAGCTGTCCCTCCTAAGTTTGAATGTGGCTCCCAGATAGATTTCAGTTTCCAAATATGCAACAAAGTCTCGTGAATCCCCAAGAGAAAGATCAGGTTTGAAAATATTGAGAACCACTGCTTTCTGTCAGATCTCTCTGTACATAAACAAACCAGAGAAGGTTAGATAAATAAGCATAAGAGAGCCAGGGCTAGGGGCCAGCCTGAGTGGTTATTTTCCTACTGATGTTTATAGAGTTATGAGCTGTTAAGTGAAAATATGGACCATCAATAACAGAAAAGGCAAGTTTGCCATGCATTCACACAAGAATTCATTAAACATCTATAGTTCCAGTTGCTGCCTCCAAAAACCTTTTTAGGTAGTAATGGAGACCATCAGAAAGCAACTATCTACAAAATAATTCATTACAAGCATACAAGAGAAATAAGGAAAATAATAAAGTGGTCTGATTGTATGAAGAGGCTTTAAAAAGTTCCTAGAAAAATTCCATTATCTTTCAATTTCATTTTTTCATGATCTTTTTTAAGTCCCTTCATATACAAAATAAATCCAATGGGCTCTGGAGCTCAAAGCAAGTTTCTCTGAAGAGATGGCATTTCAGCTACATAACAAAGAAAAAGTGAGGCTGGAGGCCCTGAGGCAGGAGGGAGCTTGGCTCACTGAGCCTGGAACTAGTTGAAGTTAACATGTAAGAGGAAGAGAGTGGCAAGTCAGGTAGAGAGGCAGCAAGAGGCAGATTGTGCTGGGAATTGTGGGTCATGTGGAAGACTCTGGGCTTTAACCCAAGATCAAAGAAAATAGAGGGAAAGTAAGCAGTGGACAATAGAGCAGTAAAAGGGGGGCAGTAGAGCAGACTGGCTAAGAGCATAGACTCTGGAACCAAACTGTCTAAGTTCAAATCCCAGGTCAGCTACTTACTTTACTACTAATGTGACCAAGGTCAAGCAATCTAACTTTTCTGTGCCTCAGTCCCATCCTCTCTGAAACAGGAATAATACTAGTTACCACTTGAGCAGGTTGTTATGAGAATTCAGTGATGAAAGTCCCTGGCACATACTAAGTAAGGAGGAAAAACTGGTGTGAGTGACCTCAGCATGGGCAGCCGCACACCAAGAATTCTATCTAACCCTTCATTGTCTACTAAGAGCTTTGGCTCCCAGGAAAGTTTGGACAAGCATTCTGACAGCATCACTCTCTGTTCCCAGGAGGACAGGGGCCAAACTCACCCTACACTCAAGGCCTAACACATAGAAGATGTTCAATATCTACTGGTGAAATGGATTATAAGTGAATGCCTGAATAAATAAATCTGTAGATTAATACTTACACTATCCATGATTTATTGAGAATTTACTATATGCCAGGTACTTTACTAAATTCTTTCATAATTTCATCTCATTTCATTCTCACAATGATCTTGTGAAGAGGCTACAATTCAACATTTCCTAGTTGGAGAGATCTTGGAGGTACATTCTTGGAGGGGGAGCAAAATGATCCAGAAATGTGTTTAATTTATGATCCCCAAGGAAGGGCCTTTGGGTGTAAGTTGGTATCCTAGAAATGGAATTCAACTGGACAGCTGCCTGGAATTCGCTTTATAGTTGTGTCATCTTCTTTAGCAAGACACAGGGTGACAGGGTCATTTTACTTGCTTTTGAATAGGGAAAATAGTGCATCCTGTTGTTGTGTGCCACTGAGTCAGTTCCAACTCATAACGACCCTGTATAAGGTTTCTGAGAGCGACTGGTGGGTTAGAACCTCCGATCTTGCAGTTACCAGTCCAGTGCTTATCCAGTGCCACATCAGAACTCTAGTGCATCCTTAGGAGACATTAACTTTCTTCAGTCACTGCTGGGCAGAGCACAGAGGAGAGCACAGGAGTCCTGAGTTCCCAGTTGGTGGTACCCCACCACCTTAGAGATCAAGAGCAGACCTATTGGAAGGGCATTGAGGAACTGCTTTTGATCTTCCCCGTCTGTTCTGGTTCTAATCAGAGTCCACACACTCCTTCCTGCTGTAGACTTCCCCGTGGGGATGCAGGCTCAGCTGTCCGGCCAAGGAGGCTCAGTGTGTACCCAGCCCAGGGCCCCGCTTCCCCCCAGCAGGACATTGCTGGGGCCTGTCTCCCCCTTCCTGAGCAGCTTTACTTGGCTTTCTCCAGAGACTATTATTTTGGGAGAGTGCTGAGGTCAGCTCTGTTACAACATGAAGTTAGAGGCACTCTTCTGTCCTCAACTGGCCCTTCAGAGCTGGCTTCAGGGCTGGGGCTGCCCAACACCTTGAAAAGCAGCCCATGCTACATAGGGTCACAATGTCTGGCCACAGCCTCTTCTCAGACAGAAGTGTGGGCTTCCCAGAAGCTGAGAGATGTAGAGGAGGAACAGAGGGTTGGAGAGAAAAGGCTGCCCCTACTCCCAGAAAAAGTGAAAGAGGACTCTTGTAGGCACCCATCCCCAGGTCCTATGCCTGGGGTTCCCAGCTTCCCAGTACCTGCCTTAAAACCAAAGGAACAAACTGACCCTTAGCCAACTGACCACGCTTGGGGCAAGGAGTGCTGAGAGGTTTATATAAGTATTTCTGCTCTGCAGAGTGCTCAGTACTGGCTGCCAGGAAGGGAGTGACAGCAAAGCCCTGCCCTGACAGGGGAGGTGCTTTAGGCAGAACTGCAAATTGAGTCCAGTTTGGAGTGGGCCCAGGTCCTGCCAGGGTATTTGTGTCCAGGTGGCAGACAAGCTGATGCAGCCCGGAGCAGCTGCCTGCCTTTCTCTTCAACTTAGCAGAAAAGTGTCTGTCCGACCAGGCAGGCCCATGGGAGAGGGGATGGGAAGGGAGGCCCCTACAGAGAGGACCATGGGTTCTAAAGGCTTCTTTTGTTTCAGTTGTCCATGAGTTCAACAAAGAAGCTGGCCACAGCAATCCTGTTGCTGGGTCTAATCATGATGGTCACTGGAAGGGAGGAAGACAATGACCCATGTATCTATGAGGCCCTCTACAACAACGATGTCCTCTTATGCAAGTAAGGAAGGGCATTCTGAGACGGGAGGCAGGATGGACGGGTAGAAACTAGAATTGTGATCTGACAGAGGCGACTGTTTCCAGAACCAAGGAGCATGAGCACTGTCTTCCTGGTCAGCTTTGGTGGAACTGGTAGATGAATGTCAGGTATAGAGGCCACCTTGATTGAGCATTACACTAAAGAACAGATTTTGCAATAGGCCCCTGACTGCCTTCCGGGTGACAGTTGTCTTAGGCCCCAGAGGGTTGTAAAATGACCAGCTCTTCCTGGGACACTCCAATTCTGAGAGCCTGGCTCCTCCTCCTTGCTGAGACCAAGGGACCACAGGTTAGAGAGACCAGCCCAGATTGTTCCCTCCTCCTGCAACAAAGTGACAATTGTAACCATGGAATTCGAAAATCCGTGTGTGCTTGGGTCCTCCCAGTGAGACAGATAGCTGTTCATTTTCTAGTAATCTGTCCCAGAAGTGTTTGGAGAGGTAGGCCTTCTAGGGAATCTGCGTAGAGTCCAGTTAAGAGACAGGCATCAGAGGATAAGAGCACAGTTTTCCCCTGGTCTGTGTTGGCAAGTCTGGAATTTACTTTTTTCCTCACCAACTCTTTGGTTAGAAAAGTAAAACTTAATTTTCTGGCTTTGTGGGTCATCTTCAATGTTTCTTGATCTCCTTTGCTGCCAGTTTGGTGGCTTTGGAAAGTGACTCCTACCGAGACCATCTTTGAGAAATTAGAGTGAGGATAACTGTCAATTTCACTCTTCCTCTGTATCATTTGAATTGTCACAAACATTACCTTTAGAGCAATAAAGGAATGCTTTCCCTTTAAAAGTTGAAGCCTTGGGAAAAAAAAAAATCTAACACTTGTTACTCAAATCACTACATTAACCACTGACAACTTGAAAGCAGTTCTGGCTAAGGTTTCTGTACAGGAGACACGGGCTGCCCACATCTGAGTAATGGGTTGTTGTTGTTAAGTGCCGCCGAGTCAGTTCCAATACTTAGCAACTCTGAGGAGCAACTGGAGAGTTTGAACTACCAACTTTACAGTTAGCAGTTTAGTGCTTCTCCTACAGCCCACATCAGGAGTAATGGGCAGGCAGGCCCTGATTTTCTAGGTGCTCTGTCAAGTAAAATCTTCGTGGGGGCAGCAGGATTTGAATGTTGCTAGCCAGAAGGTCAAATAACCCCCAGAGAGCTGGGGAAATCTGCTAGATCAGGACAAGGCTGGGCAGGGCCATAATAATGGTGCCATTCTGATGAAACTCAGTAGTTCCCAATATTTCCACATTATGGTATACCTAGAAAAGGATATCTGTATTGCACTAGAGGCAGCTGGCCTGGGGCTGAGATCCATATTTGGTTGCCCTGGGGATCTGTGCATCCTGGCACACACGGGAAGATCTGGGACCCTGCTGTGCAGCAGGAACTCTATAGGACACTACCAACTCCTTGCTTTATTTAGATGTTATAAGCAGCCTATAAAGTAAATATTGTCATCCCCATTTTGCAGATGCGGAACCCCCAGAGATTTAGTAACCTATCCACATTGTTTACACAGTTTAGAAGCAGCCAGGCCAGGATTCAAACATCCCTTGTCTGACTCACCTTCAGCCTCCTTCTCCATTCCGCCTACTGCTACTGACCCCGCCCCACTGCAGAAAGCTCATCCAGGACCCACCCACCACCATCTAATGGATTCCAACTCTTAGTGACCCTATAGGACAAAGTAGGACTGCTTCTTAGGGTTTCTGAGACTGTAAGTCTATGGGAGCAGAAGTCTCATCTTTCTCCCACAGTGCGACTGGTGGGTTGGAACAACCAGCCTTGCAGTTATTAGCCCAACGCTTAACCCACTGTACCACTTATCCAGGACCGAGAGCTTCTCAAACTGGAATAAAGGGAAGACATTTTCAAGGACTTCCTAGGATACACCAGCAACCCTAGCTCAAAAAAACATGAATTTAAGAAATTAAGGTCCCAAACCATCAATGCCAAAAGAGAAGCTTTGTGTTTACTACTGTTGAAGATTTTTGTTTGTCAAAGATCATCATTGAAATGAAGACACAGCATGGGTGTGCCGTAGTCTTACATTCTGTTAGAAGTGAAAACAGAGTTTTACCAACGGGGTAGCGGTAGAGAGATTCACAAACCAGGAAATACCCTCGCACCCAGGCACAGGGCATTACAGTGTTCCTTGCAAGAAGAAAGAAGAGGTTTTTATAGAGTGGGGAAAGCAAAGGGCTGCCCACATCTGAGTAACCGGTTGTTGTTGTTAAGAGTCATAGAGACTCTTAGCGACTCAGAGAGTGAATTCCCTCAACAACACTCTCTCCACTACCCACATAAGTGGCCCTGGAACCCCTCCATGAACTCTTCCAGTGACTGGGAGCTCACTTACAAAGTCTTCCCTTCCATGATAAAAAGCTCTTTCAACAAACAGTAAACATCAAGTGACCTCCAACTCATGGCAACCCCATGCGTGTTAGAGTGGAAACTGTGCTCCATACGCTTTTCAATGGCTGTGATCTTACAGAAGTAGATGATCTGAACTTTCTTCTGTGTATCTCTAGGTGGACCCAAACCTCCCACCTTTTGATTAGAAGCCAAGTACATTGATCATTTGCACTACCCAGGGACCTTCTCCTTCTGAAAGAACATCTTAGTCTCAAGGCAGGGACTGCTTCTCTTCAAGTTCAACACATTCTTATTAGTTTTGCCCCAGGAGCTACATGGAGCAAGTCTAGTTTCTTCTTGACAGTCTAGCAAATGTTTGGAGACCAATGTCATGTCCCCCCACCTCCACTCCCACCCAGCTCTTCCTAATCTGGGCAGCCATCCACAATTCTTCAGTGCCTCCTCAAGGACTGGGGTCTCCACTTTCAGGAAGAGATGGTTAAAGATGGACCTATTGCTTTTTGTGTGTTTTGAAGTGTAAAGTGCCACACTTTCACAATGAGCACCAGAGCCTCCTCATGCTGACCTTCAGACTGACTTTGTGAAGTCAGTCTCATATCCCACTTGACTATTTGTCATCCTAGCTTTGGGGCAACTGGGATTCTGGACCTTTCTTCCAAAGACACAACTGAAGAGCACTGTTTCCCTGATTCCATTTACACAATGTTAAAGAGACTTCAGGGCCCTGTGCTAGTTCGTGAACTTTCTCTGGGGCTCTGAGTCTAGGGTTCTAAATCTCAATGCTTTTGTCAGTCTGGTCCCTGGCTATCACCAAGTAAGAAAAGTATTATTCTAAAATATCTCTTTTAAGATCTTTTCCTACTGCTTATCTATACAGTACAATTCCTCCTTTATAAATTAATACCTTTATGCATTGAATTCAACAATTACCTATTAGAATCCACAGGCAAGAAATCTGAATCCTGGAGGAGTTAATTGGCTCACTAAGGAAGTCATGTGATACAGGGGAAATGCTGGACAAAAGTACCAGATAGCAATCTATTGCTGTGTTAACAAATTACCCCATGATTTAGCAGCTGCAAATGTATATTGTCTCATAGTTTCTCTAGGCATGGCTTAGCTGGCCATCTCAGAAAGTCTCTTAGGATGTAGTACTCAAGCTGCTGGCTAAAGTTGCAATCTCATCTGAAAGACCAACTGGTTGGGGATGGGGTGCTCTGTTCCCCAGCTCCCTCATGTGGTTGTTGGAAGGTCTTGGTGCCTTGTCATGTGGCCTATCCACAGGGCTGCTCACAACACGGCAACTTGTTTCTTGAGAGTGAGTAGTGAGAGAAAGGGCTTCCAAGCAGAAATCAGGGTCTCCTTATTAACTAATCTCAGAAGTGATATCCCATTTTTTCTGATGTGTTCTATTCTCTAAGAGAGAGTCACTAAATCCGGCCCACCCTCAAGGAAGGAGGATTACACAGGTCATGGATGCCAAGAGACACTGAGATCCATTGAAGATCATCTTCACAATCCACATGGCTCTTCCCTTCTCAGTTTTCTAAGTGTGGACTCTGTGGTAGTTGCTGAACTCTGGCTTTCCGACTCATGTGGGAGATGACAATAATGATGATAATACTAGCTGTTTCGGAATATTGTTATACTAAATGGAATCACATGTATGTGATGTCCCTGGTCTATTGGGATGGTCCAACAAATGCCGATCCTCTTTTCACAGTCTTTTTTTTTTTTTTTTTTTTTAAATAAAAAAAATGTGGATTGGATGGCACCTAAGTCTCCCTCTTTTTTTTAAATAAAAAAAATTAAAGATAATTTTTCCCCTTTTAGTGTGGGTGCTTTTTCTTAATCTTTTACAATAATGGACCTATGCCAGATTTCTCCTTTTGTGACTGACTGATTTCACTCAGCATAATGTCCTCAAGGTTCATCCATGTTATGCAGTGGCTTGCTGCTTCTTGCTATTCTTCGAGGTAGCATAATATTCCATTGTGTGTATGTACCACAGTTTGTTTATCCATTGTTCAATTGATGGGCACTTTGGCTGTCTCCATCTTTTTGCTATTGTAAATAGTGCTGCTATGAACATTGGTGTGCATATATCTGCTTGCATTATGGCTCGTATTTCTTGTGGATAAATACCAAGTAGAGGAATTGCTGGATCATAAGGTATCTCTATTTCCAACCTTTTGAGGAAGCACCATATTGTTTTCCAGAGTGGTTAGACCATTTTGCAATCCCACCAGCAATGCAGGAGACTCCCAGTCTCTCCACATCCTCACCAACATTTATTGTCCTCTACTTTTTTGATCTTTGCTATTATTGCTGGTGTGAGATGCTATCTCATTGTTGTCTTGATTTGCATTTCTCTAATGGCTAGTGATTGTGAACATTTCTTTGTATGTTTGTTGGTTGCCCAGATCTCCTCCTTGGTGAAGTGTCTGTTCATGTCCTGTGCCCATTTTTTAATTGGGTTATTTGTCTTTTTCTTGTAGAGGTGTTGTAGGTTCCTATATATTTTGGAAATTCGTCCCTTGTCTGATGTGTCATTGCAAAAGATTTTTTCCCATTCTGTGGGCTCCCTTTTTACTCTTCTGGTGAAGTCTTTTGATGCACATAAGTTTTTAATTTTTAGTATGTCCCATTAATCTATTTTGTCAATTTTTGTTTGTGTAAGTTTCAAAATGTTTGGTAGTCTGTGTATGCCCTGTATTAGAGCTCTCACACTTTTCCCTATGTTTTCATTGATGGCCTTTGTAATTCTGGGATTCAAATTTAGGTCTTTATTCCATGCTGAGTTGGTTTTTATATAAGGTGTGAGGTAAAGGTTTTGTTTCAGTCTTTTGCATATCACTTTCCAGTTCTGCCAGCACCATCTGTTGAAGAGACCATCTCCTACCCATGCAATATACTTAAGTATTTTGTCTAAAATCAGTTCGCTGAATGTGGATGAGTTAATTGCTGGATTCTCAATTCTGTTCCATTGATCAATGTATCTTTCACTATACCAGTACCAGGCTGTTTTTACCACTGTAGCCATGTAGTCAATTTTGAAATCAGGGAGTGAGAAGCTTCCCACCTTGTTCTTCTTCTTAAGCAGTGCTTTGCTTATCCTGGGTCTCTTTCCTTTCCATATAAAGTTTGTAATTGTCTTCTCCATCTCTTTGAAGATGTGGTGTTGCTGCTTTCTTTGTTCTGTGTGTCTTCCTTTGTTGAGTTCATGTTTTTTTGTGTTCTTGTGAGTTTCCTCATAGTTTTAATATTTTCATGTTCTTCTTAGATTTTCATTCCCTTGGTATGTTGTGAAGTGTTAATTTTCTTTGACGTTGTCCATTAACTTTTCTCTCCATTTAGTACAGTCTATTTTATCCTGTAATCTACCTGACCTGCTCACCATCTGTATCTCTGTTCCTACATGTTTACCTTCTTTTACATTGTAATTGTTTTGATCATAGACTGACCGCCCAGATTCTCTGAGTTTATTCTTAAAGTTTTGTTGTGTTCTTGACTCTTCCTTCTGTAGATTTAATTCTGGGAGGTACTGCCACATATGTCAATCTCTGGTTGTTGTCTGTTCTTGTTGGTTCTCAGTCCACAGAACTCCCTTTAGGATTTTTGTTTTGTTTTGTTTTGTTATGAATTATGTGATAGTTTACATGAGAGATCATTAGTTTTACATTCATCCTATTGTATATCATTTCATTGCTATGGCTACAATCCCCTCCAGCATATCAACCAACTACACTACAAGCCTGCCCCCGAGTCATCAGCACACAGCCCCTCTCCCTCTCTGTGTATAAAGTCCCCAACTGCTCCATCTCTCCACATCATTGTCTCTGCCTCCATCTCAGGCATCACTTTTTCTCTGGGTAGGGTTCCACTCTCCGCTCTTCTCTCTTGATGCTCCCAGGGATCTCCGCTCCTAGACTGAAAAGTTAATCACTCCCCTCCTTGCTACAAAATGTCTACCTTTACATTTCCAACCCTCACAAGCAGTCCTGATAACAATTATTAACTATTGTATCACAAGAGACTTATCCGCATTTCATCAGCCCCTCCCAGACAGATTGGATACTACTCAGTGGAGATTTTACCTTCCTTCACGCCCTCTAAATCTAGGTTCCCTCTTGAAAGCTTGTAAGCCAGTCACCTCTTGCCTTTGTAGCCTCCCCATTTTGGGTAGCCAATGTCCAAGTTGCCCATCCTTTTCTACTCTGTGTATGGAGGTGGTGGGAATGATTCTTGCTGTAAGGATTTGTTCCCTCTTTTGAGCTACTGCATCCATAGGTGTAGGTCAAGTTCATCAAATTGTATCAGATTACTCTTTTCAGATTACTCTTTTTTTTCCTCTTCTTTCTTCTTCTGGTTGAGCTCTGATCATCCAGTCATTGAAGCCAGGTCAAGTGGGTATTATCTGCCAGTGTGGGTGTTCTTGTCCTTTAGGATGTTTTGTAGCACAGGGTTGGCGTTGGCAAAATCCCTTAGCTTCTGTTTATCCTGGAATGTTTTGATTACACCGTCGTATTTGATTGATATCTTTGCTGGATAAAGGATTCTTGGTTGGCAATTTTTTTCTTTCAGGATTTTATATATGTCTCCCCATTGCCTTCTTGCTTTCATGGTTTCTGCTGAGAGATCCGAGCTTAATCTGACTTGCTTGCCTTTGTATGCAACACTTCTGTTTTCCCTAGCTGCTTACAGGAGTGTGTCCTTATCTTTGATCTTGGAGAACTTGATTATGATATTTCTTGGTGATTTTCTTTTGGGGTCTATCCTTCCTGGGGTTCGTTGAGCTTCTTGAATGTTTATCTTTTCACTTTTCAGGATGTTAGAGAAATTTTCTTCCAGCAGTTCTTCAACTATTTCCTCTGTGGACTTGTGTGATTCTTCTTGTTCTGGAATGTTGATAATTCTTAAGTTATTCCTCTTCATGTTGTCCACATGAATCTTAGACCTTTTCCAGATTTTTTTTATCCTTTTTTGTGTTTGTTCTATCTTAGTAGTATTGAGATATTTGTCTTTCAGCTCACTGGTTCTGCCTTCCATCTGGTCTATTCTACTCTTTTGCCCTTTCAGAGTATTGTCTATTTCTGATATTCTATTATTGATCATTTGGACCTATTTCTGTAGGTTTTGATTTGTTTCCAATGCTGTATCTATCTTATTTGATTGTTCCTGTAGCGCTTTCCTGACTTCTTCCTTATTGTTCTCAACTCCATTGTAAAGTGTTTTGAAATATTTTATAATCATTTTTCTGAATTCCTTCCAGAATGGAGTCCAGGTCTACCTCTAGGTCATTTGTCTCAGACATTTTATCTTGTTTCACGATATGTGCTGATATGGTCATCTGCTTTTGCTTCTTAGACATGTGTAGTGTTTATCTGTGGCTTTAATACTTAATTGAGTATGTGTTTTGGTATTTTTTTATGCTTTCTGATTACTTCCAGGAGGATGTGATCAAGATGTAGGCTTCCTTTTTCACACTTCTTATTGCTTAACTCAGAGTAACTTTCACAGCGATTGTCTGCCTCCCTGGTATATGGTAGTTGGTATTGGTTCTTGCCTGGGTTTTGGTGTAGCTTGACTATATGGCAGCAGTTGTTGACTCTTCTTGGCTAATATAGGGAGAGAAAGAGTCTCCCAAAGGTAGAAGGGGGAGTATAAAACAGCAAAACAGCACCAGCGGAAAAGAAAACAAAAAAACAGCAACAACAAAAACTAGACTGAATGCTGCAGTCTATAATCACAGAAAAGGGAGAGGAGGGAGAGAGAGAAAAAAAATGTAGCTTAATAAGGAACTCTGGTAGTGTAGTGGTTGTGAATCGGGCTGTGAACCTTAAGGTCAGTAGTTCGAAACTACCAGCTGCTCCACGGGAGAAAGATGAGGCATTCTGCTCCCGTAAAGATTTATGGCTTTGGAAACCCTGTAAGGGTCGCTATGAGTCAGAACCGACTCCACGGCACATAACAACAACAATATGAGTATGACTTTAATGTCCTCTCTTTAGCTTCTTGCTTTCAAAGCTGGCTGAGAGATTTCAAGATGCCACTGTTGGTTGTTAATGCTATTCCTCAGGCTTTGATTTAATTTTCCACCTGTTTTGTTTTCAAACTCTCTTTCCCTCTCTACAGCCCTGTCCTTCCCTTTCCCATATTTAAAAGAAAGAAAGAAAGAAAGAAACGTTCAGGGTCTGCTTTTGGGCTGAGTATCTGTGCGCATGCATGGCAGAAGAACCCACCAGTAAATAGGGTCGGGAGTGTCCACTTGCTCAGGCTCCCCCTCTAGTCACCAGAATGGAGGTGCACAAACAGTGGGGGCGCCAATGACCAGATACCAAAAAAAAAGAAAAAGAAAATCAGAATAAAGCAAAACCAAAAAAATATATTGCCACCTTTGCTCCAAATTCCCGCGGCACTTTTCCATGGTGTTTCTGCTCACCTGCTTGGTCTTGTCATTTGGTCTCGCCCAACAGATTTGAAAGTACGTGATTTCTTTCTTTAGCTTCAAGTTTCAGTAGCTATAAGCCTTCAAACTTTTAAAATATTCCTAGCTCTGTGGTTCCGAGTTTTGGAACTCTGCCCTGGATCTGCTTTGGCTGGTATTCTGTGGTATTGCTGATGGGCGAACTTCACTGCACTTCCACCCTAGCCACCATCAAGCCCCGCCCCTTGAATGTATGTTTTAAAGCATATCCATACTAAATGTTATCTTTCATTCAGTTCATCTCAGGCCTGTCCCGATCTTTTTTTAGGCCAATTTTGATAGTTAGAATTGTTAGTTATCAACTTTCTGTCACTGATGAATCTGATACATTTGCCTTCCATCCTTAGCCAAGACTTTGGTGAACTTCTATATAGGACAGAGACAGGCACATGCCACTTGGGACGCCTCTGATATGGGGCAAAGTGCCATCTCCAAAGGTAGGGCAGGTAGAGCCTCGTGGATGTGATGGGAAGCACATTCCTGATTCCTAGTCTCAGGCACATTCTCCATCAGGGGCACTTTGTACAGCTTTAGGCCCACTCACCAAATGTCAATTTGCTCTTATTACTTATTTAACTATTTTAAAGTTCATACTAATTTCACTGGGATAAACAGAAGAGTCCATTCACTGGGGGATTACCTGCTACCCCTCCACTTACCTCCTCCCTGCCCCTTGGTTTTTCCCAGATCTGAGGTGAGCAGCCCAGTCCTACTCTATCCCCCAGCCTCTCTGTCTCTGATTTCCTTTTCTGCAGTAACAGGGAGCTGTGGCAGATACAAAGCAAACCGTGCTAAAAATGCTGCTAGGAAAACCCATCCACTAAAACATCAAAAACTGTTAATGCCATACCATCCAAGAGGAATTGCCATGATTTTGGAAGAGTTAGAAGAAACAAGTACTCTCAGTCAAACATCCTTCAGCTAATTGGGGCTTTGGGGATTTGCCCTGCCTCCACTTTTTGTAACCGGACCATCTGAGTCCTGGCATTGGGGGTACTGGTCCTCAGACATGTCCTGTGTCTACATATGGTCTACAATAGGGTTGTGGGCCTGGACTGCCTCTGACCCAAAGTGGATCTAAGAAGGCTTTGTGAAGGTGAGGGATGGTGGGGGAGGAAAGGGGCGTTCCCCACAAGGAAGCAGCTTTTTACCCTAAAAAAGCTTTTTCCAGGGCTCCCATTCAGATTTGCCCCCTTAAAATATGTTTTCACTGGGTCCCCCTCAAGCATTCTCCCAGCAGAGAACTGGTGAAGGCTCTGTGCAGCAGTTCAGTCACACTGGACATTAAGGAAAGGTTCGGCCCTGCATCTTCTCAACCTCACCCCACCAAAAAAAAAAAAACTTCTGTATAGTGAATCAGTGAAGACCATTATAACTAGATTAACCCTAGAGAAACCCAGGGTCAGGGTGGAAGGGAAGCAAAATTTGTTTTAAATGTTGGCACAAAGTGTCTTTTTTGGTTTTTTAATATCTATTTAAAAGTCAGGCTTAGTTTCAAATATAGACATTTCTGTTTATATTGCAAATATCTAAAAACAAAATGAACAAACTAAAAACATTCTTGAGTCCAAATGTAGGTAAGCCCGAGTGAATTTGTGGTATCAGCTGAATTTGTTCTGGGCTGAGCTCTGACTCCATGTTCTACGTAGTGTTTGTTTTCTCCCTTCCTAGAAAGCCAGATTCTGAGGTCACTCAATTGATTGGGTCCATCTTCTTAGGTGGGAGGGAGAGGGGGTCCTGGCGTGGCACTGGGGCCTAATACTGCAAAGTCAGCTTGAACCTCAAGGTTGGCAGTTCAAGCTCACCAGCCACTCCTTGGAAATCCTATACAGGGTCAATATGAGTCTGAACTGTAACTGTCTTCTTAGAGAGAAAAGAGATAAATGAATTCACACTATAGTGTTTAGAACTATATGCCTCTCTCTCACCCTATCCCTCCCCACTCCAGCAATATATCCCTTCTAAAAGAGAGATAATAGTATAGTCCTATGCTTTATAATGTGTTGGATTGCAAAGTTGGTTTGAACCACAAGGTTAGTGGTTCAAGCTCACCAGTTGCTCCTCAGACACCCTATACAGGGTCGCTATGGGCCAGACCCAACTCAAAGCCACTTAACAACAACTTGCTTAACCCAAAGGAGTTGATTATTTAACTAATGGAATTTCAGGAACATGGGGTGGTGTGTCTGGATTGTTTAGGGGAGAAATAAGGGTTTCAATTGTTTGAAGCAATTTTATCTGCCCATATAGTAGGCAGAGAAAATTGTTACAATTTTTTTGTGTAAGAAGAATGTTCCTGAAAAGGAATGCATTAATAACATTCTTTAAAAACTGTATGCTACTTTAAAGAGACTGGCCAAGTTTGCCGAAAGAGGTATATTCTGAGAAGTAAATATTGATGACTGTTAATAACTTTTTGACTGCTTACAACTTGCCAGACTCTGTTCTAAACTGTGATCACTACTCCTCACACCAACCCTATAAGGTAGGTACTATTAGTGTCCCCGTTTTATGAATGAGGAAACTGAGGCACAAAGAGGTCAAGTAGCTCTTAGGTCACTGAGGCTCCTCTAGAATCCTGACATGGGATGACCACCTCCCTCTCTCTGTAGGGGCCTTGAAGTTTTGTACCCAGAGGTGGGGAACATTAGCTGCGTGTATGTTCCAGACTGCAGCAACTACAGACAGAAGATCACCTACTGGCCTGAGCCCATAGTCAAGTTCCGTGGGGCCTTAGAGGTAGGTAAGCAAGCAGGGTCCATCCAGAAGGGGATGGTTGTGGGGTCCTGGTTTCTCTTAGAACTTGCTCATCTGTGTGACTTGAGGCTGCATCTAGAGCCATCTGGATGGGGTCTGGTGAGGAGAAGAGAGGGAGTGGGAATGTTTATGCTCCTCAGGGGCCACTGTGCTTGGCTCTTTTCCTGATCTCCCTCCATGCTGAGCCTGGCTGTGTCTGGTGTGGGCTTGGGAGTCAATTGAGAGAAGAAGGGTCTCATTCAGACATAATGAGACTTTCAGAATGAGCTTCTCTTCTAAGCTAAAGATGTCTTTTTCATATGTTAATTTAGTATTTGGATAACATTTTTGCAAAATGTCTATTAGTTCTTTTGTTCATTTTCTAATGGATTTTTTAGAGGATTTCTTTCTTTCTTTAATGTACAGAGACTTGCTTTGTGGTTTAACATATGGTCTCCTCATGCACTAGAAACGAACGTGCACTGTTCTGTTGTTGGATGGAGTGTTCTGTCTATGTCTATGAATTTAAGTTAGTTGATTGTTTTATTTACTTCTTCTGTGTTTGTTTCCCTCTAGTGGTTCTGTCCTTCTGGTGTATTAAAATCTCATGCTATTATTTCTCTCTTTGATTCTGTTAGAGCCAGAGTCCTGTAGTTTGAGACACTTTCATTAGGAGCATAGACATTTAATATGGTTATGTGCTCTTGTTCCATTGATCCTTTGTTCACCAAAATGATGTCTCTTGACCCTTGTTTGTTGCAATGTGGAACATACTCTTATTTTGCCTCGGGTTTTCTAAAATAGATCAAGGAATCAGGAATAACTCTTTATGATACTGGGAAATAATTAGTACCATGTTGTTCTGGGAGTTTCCCTTGACTTGAGGGTGGAGGCGGCCTTTGACAACTACTTTGGTACCTGGAAAGCCTGGGGAAGGTGTGGAGGAGTGGGAATTAGCCTGGCTGTGTTTGGAGTTGGGGGAGGGAGCTGCTCCAGTCTCCTGGTTGCCAGGTGTTTCTTTCTTGACTTCAGGGACAGAGGGTAACTTTTTGCTTCCTGGTATTTTTTTGGAGGAGTTGCCTATGTCAACCTAGGCACAAGGACTGTGGTGTGACCAGGATTCAGGTCATGAATGGGTTGGGTCTACAATAGACCAGATATGAACAAGCCTATATGCTCATGCTTACTTTCCAGACCCCTCTGTGCTGTGTGGCAGGGAGAGGCTAGAGTGGGGTTTTCCTTTTGGTCCAGCTTCAGGCCCCTGTGCCAACTGGGGATCCATGTCTGGGATCCCAACCAGCCCTCAGTGATGCCCCCTCTCCCTGGCTCTCATCAGGCCTGACAGTAATCTACATATACATAGCAGGATAGCAGGATAAGATGTTCTGGTGAGTAGGGCACAAATTACCAACGTGTAGAGGGATAGATTTTATTTCTTTCTTGAACTGGTTTTCACTGTCAGAGAACAAGTAGATTGTGATATGTCTGAGTTTATAAGGCTGATTTAATAACACTTTGATCATGTCTGCAACAAAGACAAACCGCCTTTTCTTTTAGAAGCTCAGCAAGAGGGCAGTGAGCTCCTTGTGGATCTCCCTGAGCCAACATTCACATACACACTCACACACATATGTCCACACGCACGTACACACACTCACACATCCACCCATGCACACACTGGTGTATATACACACACTTACACACATGCGCATCCCTGTGGGTAGCTAAGAGGAGTCTAAGAAGACAGAGCTGCTAGCATTACTCATTTTGTGAGAACCACAGAAGCAGAGCAGGAACCCAGCCTGCTTAGGTGAAGAGTATTTGCTGCTCCCACGGTACAAGACTCTACTTGACCGTTAAGTTACTCATCAGTTATCTCATTTGTAGAATGAAGAGGTTGGGCCAGATGCTTTCACAGTCCAATGACTCTCCCAAGGGAGAGTGTTCCCAGCAAAGGACTCTACTCCGCTTACTGATATTGCTGCGAAAGTCCACTAGATGGCAGTGTAGACTTTATGAGTACCTGGTGCCCTTCTTTTAAACACAGACATTTGAAGTTGAGAAAGTCTTGTTGTTGTTGTTGTTGTTGTTAAGTACCGTGGAGTCGGTTCCGACTCATAGCGACCCTGTACAGGGTTTCCAAGGCTGTAAATCTTTACGGAAGCAGAACGCCTCATCTTTCTCCTGCGGAACCGCTGGTAGTTTTGAACTGCTGACCTTGCTGTTCAGAGCCCAATTCATAAGCACTACACTACCAGAGCTCAAATCACAGAGATTTGAAGTTGCAAAAGTCTTAGGGTATACAAAATCACTATAAGTCAGAACCAACTCAACAGCACTTAATAACAACAACAAAAACGGTGTGTGATGTTATTTGGTTTTATCATTAAGTCTGCAAATTAAGTATTTCATTAATTGAGACCCTTTTAGTGGAAAGTAGCAAAAAAAAACAAAAAAAACTTGACTTAAGCCAAAGACAAAGGCAGTGGGGATTTATTAGTTCACAAACTTGAAAAGTCCAGGGATCGCTTCAGGCATGGCTGCATCCAGGTGCTCACGCAATGTCACCAGGAATCTGTCTCAATCTCTTAATTCTACTTTCTTATTGATTGGTTTTGTTTATAAAAAGTCTCTGTCCTTATAGTGGTAAAGATGGCGCCCATCAGCTTCAGGCTTTACCAGTTTATCAATCCCAGTGGAAATAATGTGACTCCTACCAACCATTGGTGGTAGTGGTGGTGTGCTGTGGAGTCGGTACCTACATAGGGTTTCTGAGGCTGTAAATCTTCACAGGAGCAGAAAGCCTCATCTTTCTTCCGCAGAACTGCTGGTAGTTTCAAACTGCTGACCCTGAGATTAGCAGCCTGATTCGTAGTCCCAATATTTGTTCTGCTTGGATCACATACCCATCCTTGTGCCAAACAGTGACCCTGAGTGTCCAAGCCTAGGCAGTCCCACTTAATCTGTATAGACTGAAAGCAAAAGAAGAGGTTTCCAACAAAGTAGAATCAAAGTACAGTTTACCAGAAGAAGGGGAGAAAAGATGTTGGGTGTGAAAAACAAGAGAAGTTCCTACAAAGGTAAGTAATTTGACCAAGTCAATAGCTGATAAGAGGCAGAACGAGGGTTCAAACCCACGTGTTCCAAACTCCAGAGCCTTGACCACAAGGCCACTGGTCAGTGCCCTAAAGAGAGACATCAGTGAGTGTGAGCATAGTTGGGTAGGACTTGACAAAGAGTAACTTTCCATAGCTAGAAAGAGAGGAGAAGTGGGCAGAGAGGAGAGTCATTCCTAAGGAGGAGGTAGAGACAAAGAGAAATGGAAGGGTGGCTAAAACTTTCATTACAGAGTTAAAGGAAGAGGTACCTAAGGATATAAAGAGAAAGTGTCTGTGTGATTGGTAAAGCTAGAGAGGAAACATATATATCTATCTGGGATAGGGTCCCTTGAAAATGGGTATGGAGGCTGAGTAGTCAATGAGAGAGAAGAGGATGAAGGCATTTTCTCTGGATCTGGGACCTGATGGAATAGGGCAAGAAGCTGGTCACTGGCTCTCCTGGATAGTGCCTTGCTTCAAAAGTGATTAAAGTAGTTGTTGCCCTGCAGAATGAGCACTGGACTGCTAATCACAAGATTGGTGGTTCAAACACACCAGCTGCTCCTCAGAAACACTATACAGGGTTGCTATGAGTCAGAACCAACTCAACAGCACATAACAACAACAACAACCAAAGCAAGGCTGCTGGCGGGCATACCCAGGACTCACACACACACACACAATCTTCAAGCTTTGAGACCCTGAAGGCACTGAGCAGCAGGTATAGAACATCTGTGAGACTGGACTGGGGCCAGTAGGACTAAGGCTGTCACAGGCTCACTGGCACCATAGTATATCAGGGGTCTTTTGGCTCCCCACCTTTGCTCAGGTCCCGTCTCCTTGCTTGGACCCTATGCTCTGGGACACTACACAATCCACACCAAAATTCTCCCTCCTTCAGGAAGTCTTCCCTGACCACCCCTTTTGAGTCCCAATTCCTATCCTTGATTGATCTCTTCTTTGTATGAGCTTTTTAATGACTGCCCCTTCCAAACCCAGTATTTACTTCATTCTGTTTGTTTTGTAGTTGCTTGTTCACCTCTCTCATGTTGTTGTTGTGAAGTGCTACCGAGTCAGTTCTGACTCATAGCAACCCTGTATAGGGTTTCCAATGAGCAGCTGGTGAACCGGAACTGCCAACCTTGCAGTTCAAAACGACTTTGCAGTCTAGCATATTAAGGACTCCATCTCTTTCATAACTTCAAACAATTTATAAGCTCCTGGAGAACAAGACTGTGTTGCATTCCTTGAGTCACTCAAAGCCTCTACCAGCATTGTAGACCCACATTAACTAACTGGCTGGTTGGTGCCTGGGTGAGAGAGTGAGTGAGTGAGTGAGTGAGTGAGTGAGTGAGCCGGTGAGTGGCAGGTGGAGTCTGAATGATGCACTGTGTAAGCACAACCATTTGTGCTTCCAGCTGCTGGTGTCTTAGGGCATTTGGTGGAAAGCTGCTAAGTAAAGTAGACATCCCTAACACAATACCCTTACTATTCAGGGTGGGTGTGAGCTGCAAGATGGGGAGTAGAAGCAGAGAGAGACAGAGAGAAAACTAGGCGGATTCACAAGAAATCAAGGTTGTGCAAGAAAATGAAGATGGTTCCTGTCTGTGCATCTTTGCGAGCCTCTGAGTGAGCAAGGTGTTAAAGTAAGAGGAGGCTTTTCTACTGAGACAAACATTAAGAAGCAAACATTTCAAAATGCATTCCGTTCTTACTAAAATGAAAACCAGAAAGGCCCCTGAGAAGCTCCTTGCTGTTGTTGTTAAGTCGATTCGGACCCATAGTGACCCTGTATACAGTTTTCAAGGAGCAGCTGGTGAGTTTGAACCACCGACCTTGCAGTTCAAAAGACTTTACAGTCCGATACATTAGCCTACAGCACCAGGACTCCTTGGCTGGGGTTTATTCTTCCCCTTAAATCTAACCAGCTGGAATTCTATTGAAGTGAAGAAATCACTACTAAGTGAGGAATGTGCATTGTACTGGAGGGATGGAGCAAAAGGCTGGGCTCTCTTTCCACCCCACCTACCTGCTGTCTCCAGGTTGCCAGTCCTACCCAGCCCCCTCCATGCAGGTGACCCTGTGCAGTGTCCCCGTGTCACCTCCACTCAGCTCTCCTGCCTGCAGCAATCCTGTCTGCAATGCTTCTCTTAGTGGCAACCACCTTGCCCTTGTCAGACTACGATAAAGACTCAAGTTCCAACATAAACTTCTCTTTACACATAAAACAGAAAAACAGGGCCTGCTGTGGCCACAGAGCAGCTAGCCAAGGGAGGACATGGGCTTCCAACTTTCAGGTAATTCTGTTTAGAGCGGACTCTGAGCTGTGATGAAGATTTGTTCAAGGAAAGATGGTCCAAGACCAGGCAGCGTGAGTGAATGCAGGACTCGGCTAAGTGTAATGAAGAGCATTTACTCAGCAAACAGCAACCAGTCCCAGCTACTTGGTGTTAGGAACGTGAACTGATTTACTTCACAAATATTTATTGAATACACTGTATGCCAGGCACCGTATTGATGCTGTAGCTCCAAAGATAAAAGATGCTATTCATGGAGCTCCCTGTGGAAGTGGGGCGACAGCAGGCATACAGCTAGCACGCTAATGCAGGAGGGCAGTGTTGTCAAAGAGGAGCCATGGGACCAGGAGGGCAGCTGCTGGAGTTGGGTGTCAGGAGAGACCTCCAGGAGGAGGTGGACATGAGCCGAACTGTGGGAGAGGAACATGCAGGGCTCTGTAGAGGGAGCCTGCATGTGGCTGGGTAGGAGCAGGGAGCTGGGATGTTGGCTAGAGGGGAAGCTGAGGGGGAGGCTGGAGCCTGGAGCGGAGGCAGGGCCACAGCTCAATGAACCAGAGGAGCCTCCTGGACCCAGTTGTGGAGTTTGGATATTAAAGCCAAGGTGGGTGGAGGGAGGGGAGTCACTTTGATTTTTTTAGGCCAATGAGCATGATCAGATTTGAATTCAGGAAGGTTGAATCTGAAGGTAAAGAGACCACCCTACAGAAGCACCCCACAGAAGTGCGGGGAGAGAGGGTGAACTGAGGGGATGAACACAAGAGACATTTCAAAACACCAAAACCACACCAGTTGCTGTGAAATCGAATTGCACTCTTCGCCAGTCCATGTGTGGAAGAGTAGCGGCAGGGTTTCAAGGCTGTGTGTGTGTGTATGTGGACGTTTAGAAGCATATCACCAGGCCTGTCTCCTGAGGAGCTTCAGTTAGTAGTTAAGTGTTTAACCATATATTCTACTCAGGGGCTCTGATGAGAGACAGTAAGGACATTGAATCCATAGGACTTGGTGACTATGGGGATGTAGGGATATTGGGGGAGGCAGGACCCTTGTGTTTCTGTGACAGACAGGCAGGTGGAGAAGGGTAAAACGGACCATGTAATTTATTATCCAAAATGGGACCCATCTGAGAGCGCAGGGAGATGGTAGTAATAACTATGCCAGGTCACTGGGTGATTTACACACTGTCCTGGTAACCGAGACCCTAGCACTAGTTAAGAAACAGGGCCAGGGTCAGTGAGTTTTGAATACACCAAATATGAGGACCCTGGGTGATACCAGGCTGGGAGTAGAAGGTGGGGCTGGAGATGTGGATTCAGATCTGAGCATACAGGGGTGGTGGAATGTGAGGTCGATGGACTCACATGAGGAGAAGACATGGAATGGCCACAGCACACAGCTGGCAGAGGTTAAGCTAGACAGGTCACAGAAAATGGGCATCGGATTTGATCTGCAGTGAATTGGTGATGAGCAGAGCAGACAGCAGATTTAGAGAAGTGAGTGAGCTGTGAACACAGTGGGCAAGCAGAGATTTCTGGGAATCTTTGAATGCTAATGGGAAGGAACAGCTAGAACAAGCAGTGCAAAAACACAGCAGGGAGAGGAGATGATAGAACTTCTGGAAAAGTTCACAAGTGAGGATGAACGAGGTGGCAAGGGTCAAACAGAAAGGAGGGGATTTCGAAGGCTATCTCGTGCTCCTCAGAACTGCCAGGACCCAGGAGGTTGGAGGTGGGAGTTTTTGAAGATGCAGCTGAGGCCTGGAGCCTGGGATAAGCAGGAAGAGGAAGTCAATTGGGAAGGTGATAAGTAGGCATAAAGGGTTTGGTTGTGGTCCCCAGGCTGGAGGGGGTGGCCTGATGGCCACACTGCTGTGTCCAGGAGCTCAGAGGTGAGTGGTAAAGCAGAGGAGTGTTGTAGATAGCAGAGTGAGGGGGCTCAGGAAATGTTCATGTGTGGGTGCTAAGGACAGAGGGGTGAGTAGCAAGGAAGATGCATTCCAAGAGGGGAGTGGTGGCCGACAGGCTCCAACGCTGGGAGAGGCTGTTCTTGCAGGGTGACGCTGGAGAAGAGCCACAGATTCCTTGGCACTGCTCTTGAGAAACGGAGAGGGGAGTTTCAGGGCCATGGGTTGGGAGCAGAAGGTAAAGTTTGGATAGGGTATGTGTGTGGGTATGTGTGTGTGGTGGGGGTGATTCACTAGGGCAGGGGTAGGGACACCAAAGCACCAAGAATTCCTGAGGAAAGTAAATGAGACAAATCGCAACCATAAGCCAATAACTGGAACTTCATATATGTTATCAGTTGACATTATGAGGAGCCGAGACTGGAACCTGAAGAGTAGAAGGCACAGAAGGGCTGGAAGCTTTGAGGCCCTGGGAGGTCTCTGTGAGTCTGAGCCAGTGCAGTGCGGAGGGAGGACAAAGTGTGTGGAGATGAGTTAGGAGGAGTACCAGCACAGAGGAGAACTCCCTCACAAGATATTGTATCCTTTGTTTCTGGCTCCTAATTCAGGTGGTCATAGTTGGCTAAAATCCCCTGAACTGTGTCCAACCCTAGCTCAGGCCCCTCACTCAGCCACTTATCTGTCATCTGTTAGCAGGTCCCCTGGGGTACGACAGAACCAGGTAAAAGAGGAAGGACAGTTATTGTCATTTCTGACCTTTGCAGTTAGAGTTGCAAAGGAACTTCACATGCAGGATTTCACATCATCCTCTTAAGTGCATGGTGAGGTGGGTAGAGTAGGTAATACTTCCACAATTCCAAATGTGCCCAAAGGAACAGCTTGCCAAAGCTGATAAGTAGAACTAGCCTGTGACTGCTGATCTATCTGCCTTTGCATCCACCAACTGCTCTTTCACCTACATAATTTTGCTTCTGGAGTCTACCCTTAACCCCAGAAATCAGCTCCTAATGTTTGTGTTATACTCGTGATGTTGTTCATCCATCCATCCATTCATTTATTGGGGCAGATTTTTATTGAGGTCTACTTTCTGTCCCTGGAGTCCTGGTTTGGCGCTGTGGGCTAATGTGTCAGACTGCAAAGTCGTTTGAACCACAAGATCGGAGATGCAAGTTCACCAGCTGCTCCTTGGAAACACTATACAGGGTTGCTATGGGTTGGAACTGACTCAACGACACTTAACAACAACAACAACAACAACAACTCTCTGTCTGAGGAGCTGTTCCAGGAGCTAGGGATATAAACAAAGCAAACCCTAGTCCTGCCTTGATGGTCATCTCATTCATAATAGTGAGGACATTAAATCTTGTTATGATTATGTAGCCACTGAAAACACTTGAGAGCCAAGCGGGGGAGAATATAAAAGGATGAAGTATGTTCTTATGTAACTGAGTTCTTGCTTCTGGGTAGTTATACTAGCAAACTAGGAAGTTTGTGAGTTTTGATCTTTATTTCCACCCCCATTCCTGTGATTGTACAAAATGCTTCAGGGTTGACAGATACTATAGTCAGAACTAAGACCTGACCCGCCAGGAGCATTTTGAATAAAGCAGGCCCATTTTCAACCCAAAATGATAACTACTCAAGGTGCAGGCAAACATGGTGTTTGTTCAATAATTGGGCATCTGATGTCAGTTGAAAGCTTCCAGTCAAGTGCTGGGAAAACAGGTTCCAGATGTTTTTCAGATCAAATAATGTTTCTTTGAAAAAACTGTGTGGGATGTTCAACCGACGAAGCATCAGACATGAAAAGAGAGTTCAATGGGTTTGCATCCTGGTTTAAAAAAAAAAAATTCAGCTAGCCAAGTGTCTGTGTGGGGTTAGTCATATGTTTGGAATCTGTTAACAGTGAGCCTATTGGGAATGTCAGAAGAAGCATCTTGGATTTTTTTTAAACATAACAATGAGAATATTTATTTTCTCCAGACAGTAAAAACAACATTTTTACTCTCTTTTATAAAAGTTAAGTATCATTATATTTTATTTCCTTAAAGAACAAAATTCTCATATGTGTGTGTGTATTGTTGTTTTAAGTGCCATCCAGTCGGTTCTGACCCATAGCGACCCTGTATAGGGTTTCTGAGGAACAGCTGGTGAGCTTGAACTGCTGACCTTATATCCAAAGTCAAACTGGCTTTGCAATCCAGTGCTTTAACCTGCAGTGCCACACAAGGACTTCTGCGTTGGACTGCAAGGTTGATTTGAACCACAAGGTCAGCAGTTCAAATTCACCAGCCACTCCCCAGAAACCCTATACTGGGCTATGAGTCGGAACCGGAACTGACTCGATGGTACTTAACAACAATATATATTAAAATTATATATTTAACATTTGTAATTCATCTATTTTATTCTCAAAGTTGCGTATTAAGAACTTTGTCATCCTGAGTTCAGGTCTCTGTGAGATGGTGAGTTTGAATTTGAATGTGAGCCAGTCTAGTGCTGTATAAATCTGGGTGTGGCATCTCCTTGCAGGCAGGGAGAGAGAGACCACCAGTATGTTCTTCTAAGATACTTTCTGAAACAACAGTTACCTCTGAATCTCCTCCATATACCCCTCCTCTGACTTGATGTGTGCAGTCAACTTGGCAAGCCAGGAGCCCTGAGATGGGCCAAGCAGGGCTTTAAGCCTAGGGCTAGTGTCATTCCCCCACCAGCCAAACTGTCCAGCCCAAGGAGATGAGCTGTGGTTGCAAGGTTTAAAAACATCCCATACCCAGGCAGCTTGGTCAGGAGGTAAAACAGTGAGGAAGGAAAATAGAGACACCAGAGGAAACACAATCAAAAGGTTAACAATTCCCTAGCTAATAACCAAAGCAGACATCAAACACGAGGGTGGCAGTTGGCTGGGGCATGAGTGCATAGCTGGCCTGGCTGGGTGTATGGGAACCTGGCAAAGCTTCATAAAACAAAGAGATAGATTTCAGAGGCCATCCACCTTTCCCCCTACTCCTCCTTCTTCCCCTGCTCCTCCTCCTCCTTGTATATATTTTAGCTATTTATTAGTGGACACTGTAGGTCATCCACTTCTAAGTGCTTTGAAGACTAAATGTGCAGTGCCCAAGGACTAAGGGCTTGTGGACAGCCTACATGGAAATGGCTCTGCTGACTCCTGATTCAGTGCTAAGTGGGCATGGGGGTGCGAGTGTGCAGGCACAGGTTTGCATGCCAGCCAGGACAACTCCATTTACCTGTGCTTTGATCTTTGCGAGTTTCAAGATTGGAGTCTTGAGCCAAAGTCCATATTTCAGAAGTTATAGCAATTGCGTGTTCCTTATCTCCAAACACTACCACTTGTCTGTTAGTTTGTCACCCTGTGGTAGCTTGCCTGTTGCTGTGATTCTGGAAGCTATACCACCAGTATTTTAGATAACAGCAGGGTCACCCATGGTGGACAGATTTCAGCGGAGCTACCAGACCAAGACAGATGAGGAAGGAAGACATGGTGATCTGTTTCTGAAAAAAAAAAAAAGCAACAACCAACAATTGGCCAGTGAAAACCTAATGAATAGCAGCAGAGCACTGATAGAGTGTTAGAAAATGAATCTCTAAGGTTGAGAAACCAGAAAACCAAACCCTCTGCCATCAAGTTAATCCTGACCCATAGTGATCCTCTATGAGGGTTCCAAGTCTCATCTCCCTCCTGTACAGTACCTAGTGGATTTGAACTGCCAACCTTTCCGTTAGCAGCCCAATGCTTCTCCCACAGTGCAATCAGGGCTCCTTCTAGGGTTAGAAGGCATTCAAAACACAACTGGGTAAGAGTTGTCTCCCCCAAATAGAGTCAGCCTTAATGATGTGGATGGACTTTCAGGACTTCCATTTGCTGATGGGACGTGACTCCAGATGAGAAGAAACAGCTGCAAATATCCATTAATAATCAGAACATGGAATGTATGAAGTGTGAATCTAGGAAAATTGAAAGCCATCAAAAATAAAATGGAACACATAAGAACCTATCTCCTAGGCAGTAATGAGCTGAAATGGACTGGTTGGTATCAGTCATTCTGAATCAGACAAACATATGGTGAGGAATGACAAGTTGAAAAGGAATGGCATTGTGTTCATTGTCAAAAAGAACATTTCAAGATCTATTCTGAAATACAACACTGTCAGTGATAGGATAGTGTCCATATGCCTACAAGGAAGGCCAGTTAATATGACAATTATTCAAATTTATGCATCAACCACCAATGCCAAAGATGAAGAAATTGAAGATGTTTACCAATATCTGCAGTCTGAAATTGATCAAACATGCAATGAAGTTGCATCGATAATTACTGGTGATTAGAATGCAAAAGCTTAAAACAAAGAGGAAGCATCTGTAGCTGGAAAATGTAATCTTGGGGATAGAAAAAAGATTGCATGATAAAATTTTGCAAGACCAATGATTTATTCACTACAGATACCTTTTTTCAACAACATAAACGGCGACTATGCGTGAACCTCACCAGATGGAATACACAGGAATCAAATAGACTACATCTGTGGAAAGAGACGAAGGAGACGCTCAATATCATCAGTCAGAATGAGGCCAGAGTCTGACTGGAACAAACAATCAATTGCTCATTTGCAAGTTTAGCTTGAAGCCGAAGAAAATTAAAACAGGTCCATGAGAATCAAAGTATGACTTTCAGTATGTTGTTGTTAGGTGCCATTGAGTCAGTTCTAACTCACAGTGACCCTATGGACAACAGAATGAAATGCCTGGTTCTGCGCCATCCTCACAGTTGTTATGTGTGAGCCCATTGTTGCTGCCAGTGTGTCAAATCATCTTGTTGGGGGTCTTCCTCTTTTTCACTGATCTTGTACCAAGCATTATGTCCTCTCAGGACTGTCTGAAGATATGGTTGTTGTTGTTAGGTGCGGTTGAGTCAGTTCCAGCTCATAGCAACCTTATGTACAACAGAATGAAACATTGCCTGGTTTTGTGCCCATCTCACAATCATTGCTATGCTTGAGGCCATTTGTTACAGCCTCTGTGGCAATTCATCTTGTAGAGGGTCTTCCTCATTTTTGCTGACCCTCTACCTTACCAAGAGGGACTGGTCCCTCATGATCACATGTCCAAAGTACCTGAGATGAAGTCTCGCCACCTGCATTCTAAGGATCATTATGGCTATACTTCATACAAGACAGATCTGCTCATTCTTCTGGCAATCCGTGGTATATTCAATATTCTTTGCCAGCATCATAATTCAAAGGCATTGATTATTTGCCAGTTGTCCTTAGTCATTGTCCAGCTTTCAGATGCATATGAGGTGACTGAAACTACCAGACAGTCCTAAGAGGTGGGTCAGGCAGATATTAGTCTCTGTCCACCAGGAAGAATCTGAGTCCGACAAATGATTTAAGATTAGCTACCCACTGTGGTCAGTGGCTCCAAGTCCAGTGCCTATCTGCTTGTTGCTTCAAAGCCTCATTTGGGTCTTGTCACAACCTTATGTACCTTACTTTGTTCTAATGTACGGATAGGAGGCCCCAGATGGTACAAATGATTAAATACCCAATTACTAGCAGAAAGGTTGACTGTTGAAACCCACTCAGAGGCACCTCAGGGGACAGTCCCGGTGATCTTCTTCTGAAAGGTCACAGTTTAAAAGACCCTATGGATCTGTTCTACTGTGACACCTATCAACTCAGTAGCAACTAACAACAATGCACAGATACATTAAGTGAAATGATGACACTAGAACCTGAATTCTCCTCATTTCTAAAATGTGGTCTGTCCCACATCCTACTGTAAGCCTTGGTGGCACAGCGGATTACACATTAGGCTGTTAATTGCTGGGCCAGCAGTTCAAATCCACAGCTGCTCCTTCGGAGACAGATGAGGCTTTCTGCTTCCATAATGATTTACAGCCTCTGAAACCCTATACAGGGTGGCTGGCTGTAAGTTGGAATCAACTTGGCAGCACTCAACAACAAGTCTACCTATTGTCACCAAATATTTACACCATTCATTGACCATTTATCACCTGGCCATACTCTGTCCTTAGGACTTTTGAGACACTACCTTGTACTGTAGTTATGATTAGCTTGGTTTTACAGATGAGGAAAGAGAGGCACAGAAAGATTCCCCAGTTCACAAGCAATACAGTCAGAATTTAAACCCAGTCCATGTGCTCCTAACCACTCCACAGTGCAGCCTCCTTGTTGTCGTTAGGTGCCATAAGTTGATACCCACTCATAGCGACCCTATGCACAACAGAACGAAACACTGCCCGATCCTGGGCCAATCTCACTACTGTAGCCATGCTTGAGCCAATTGATGCTGACACTTTGCCAATCCATCTTGCTGGGGATCTTCTTCTTTTTCTCTGACCCGCCACCTTACCAAACATGATTATCCTTCTCTAGTGACTGGTCCCTCCTGACAATATATTTGAAGTATGAGAGATGAAGTTTGGCCATCCTGGCCTCCAAGGACATGTACTTCTTCCAACACAAATCTGTTGGTTCTTTTGGCAGCCCATGGTACTTTCAATATTCTCCTCCAACACCATAATTCAAATTTATCAATTCTTCTTCGGTCTTCCTTTTTCACTGTCCAGCTTTCACATGTATATGAGGTTACTGAAAATACCATGGGTTGGGGTCAGGCGCACCTTACTCTTCAAGCTGACATCTTTGCTCTTCAATACTTTAAAAAGGTCTTGTGCAGCAGATTTGTCTAATGCTATACATTGTTTGAGGAGTCCTGGTGTGGCACTGTGGGTTAATGCACCAGACTGTAAAGCTGTTTGAAGTGCGAGGTCAGTGGTTCAAGCTCACCAGCTGCTCCTTGTAAACCCTATACAGGGTCACCATGGGTCGGAACCAACTCAACAGCACTTCACAACAACATACGTCATTTGATTTCTTTTTTTTTTTAGTGTTTTATTGTGAATTATGTGATAGTTGACATGGGAGAACATTAGTTTTACATTCATTCTGTCGTATATCATTTCATTGCCATGGTTACAATCCCTTCCATGATCAACCAACCAAAGGTTATACACTACAAGCCTGCACCCTGGTGGTCAGCACACAGCCCCTCTCCCTCTCTGGATCTAAAGTCCCCAGCTGCTCCATCCCTCCACGTCATTGTCTCTGCCTCCGTCTCAGGCATCACTGCTTCTCTGGGTAGGGTCCCACTCTCCAGTCTTCTCCATTGATGGTCCCAGGGACCTCCGCTCCTAGACTGAAAAGTTAATCACTCCCCTCCTTGCTATAAAACCTTTACATCGTTTGATTTCTTGACTGCTGCTTCCATGAATGCTGATGGTTGATCCAAGAAGAATGACGTCCTTGACAACTTCAATCTTTTCTCCATTTATAAGATGTTGTTTATTGGTCCAGTGATGGGGATTTTTGTTTTGTTTACATTGAGATACAATCCATACTGAAGGCTGTGTTCTTTGATCTTCATCAGTAATAGTGGCTAAAAGCTTCCTAAAAGATTTTAAACCACCTACAGTGAGCCCCCAAGTAACCAGAAATATTTTCTGATACCACTTCAGCTACTGGAATCCTGGTATGGCACTGGACCGCAAGGTCAATTTAAACTGTAAGGTCAGCAGTTCAAATTCACCAGCCACTCCTAGGAAACCCTACACAGGGTCACTATGAATCGACAGCACTTAACAACAACAACCTCAGCTACCAAGTTCCAGGTTCAGGAGAGGCCAGCCCCCTAAATCAATGTAGGGAACAGGTAGGTTGTGGAGTTACTCTTACTCTGTTACCTCTCTTGACAAACAAGTTAATGGAGTCTGGTCAATGTTCAGTGTGTTAGAAAGGAATTATGGGGAGTGTGATGCAGACGTGTGTTACAATCAGGGACCCTACTTTTCTTCACTCCTGGTTAGGTCTCCACTGATAATCAAGTAGAGTCAGGATACGCCATCAGACGTTCTAATCCCACTACCTATGTTCTTCTCACCCCATTGAGGGGTCCAGAGGGTCTGTGCTCCTGGAGCTGACTTTCAGCCCTGTGTAGGCCAAAGTGAGCACATAGGGGCTACTGGACCTTAGGGATGGTTACCAAAGGCCTGACTTGTGGATAGACTTACATCGCCGTCTGTTGTGTATGGAGACTGCAATCTGAAGAGCTAACACCAGGGGGAGATAGACAACCATCATCCTATCCTGGGCAATTAAGCCCAAACTCGAAGGCACTGGGCTGGGGCTGAGGATATAAGAAGGCATTTCAAAGAGTGGGTCATATCTAACAGATCTCATACTGACCCCTCGGGCTAAACAGAGGTGGGAGGGAGGGTCCCTGATTTGGGGAAGATGGGCACAGATACATAACAGGACCCATTTCTTCCTTTGTCAGTTGTTGTTGTTGTTGTTGTTAAGTGCTGTCTAGTCTATTCCAACTCATAGCCACCCTATATAGGGTTTCTGAGGAACGAACGGTGGATTTGAACAGCCTACCTCTTGATTCAAACCGACTTAGTGGTTGAGTGCTTATCCTACAGTGCCACACCTTTGTCAATTATTGTGTTGTTGTCAGGTGCCATCGAGTCGGAACCGACTCATAGCGACCCCATGCACAGCAGAACGAAACAATGTCCAATCCTGGGCTAACCTCACTACCGCTGCCACACTTGAATCCATCAATGATGCCACCTGGCCAATCCATCTCGTTAGGGGTCTTCCTCTTTTTCTCTGACCCTCCATCTTACCCAGCATGACATCCTTCTTCAGCGACTGTTCCCTCCGGACAATATGTCCAAAGTATGAGAGACAAAGCTTAGCCATCTTGGCCTCCAAGGAGCACTCTGGCTGCACTTCTTCCAAAACAGATCTATTGGTTCTTTTGGCAGTCCATGGCACTTTCAGTATTCTCCTCCAACACCACAACTCAAAGGCATCAATTCTTCTACGATCTTCCTTATTCATTGTCCAGCTTTCGCATCCATATGAGACTATTGAAAACACCATGGCCTGGGTCAGGCGCACCCTAGCTTCAAGCTGACATCTCTGCTCTTCAGTACTTTAAAAAGTTCCTGTGCAGCAGATTTGCCTAATGCAATACGTCCTCTGATCTCTTGACTGCTGCTTCCGTGAGTGTTGATAGTTGATCCAAGAAGAATGAAGTCCTTTGTCAGTAGATTGTGAAAATCCCCTTCTGCTATTAAAATGCAAATATCCTTGGAGTTGAATGCCTTAAACAAGGGCCACTAACTCATAAGACAACCTGGGGGTCAAGTCTTTAGAGCTGTCAGGTGAAACAACCAACCAGTTGAAAGAAAAGTCAGGCTGGCCAGTTTGCACCAAAGGAGGAATGCCTGTCACACCCATCTAGGATTTTAAAAAAATTGGTGGTGGTGGTAAGTACTGTGGAGTCGGTTCCGATTCATAGTGACCCTGCACAGGGTTTCTGAGGCTGTAAACCTTTACAGGAGCAGAACGCCTCATCTTTCTTCCACAGAACCACTGGTAGTTTCGAACTGTTGACCTTGAGGTTGGCAGCCTGACTCATAACCACAACACTACCAGACCTCCTTTTTAAAAGATTAGAAACAAACAAAAGGACTGGCAGTCTCTCATTCATTTTCAGTTCACTACCTGAGACTGTGTGAATTCTCTAGCAAGAATGAGCATTCTTCTATATCAGAAATGACTTCCTAGACCAACACCGCACTTGAAGCAAGAGAAGCAGCAGAGGCTCTGACTTTGCATAGATCCTGGTCAAAATCCTAACCCTATTGCTTGGTTTGACCTTATTTCATCTTTCCAACATCAGTTCTCAATGTCGAAGTTCTCTTTCTTGACCCATTGACTGCATTTGACTGAATGCTCACTGCCTCCATCAATATACAATTTTTTTTCATTTGGTTTCCAAGACCAACCCATGCTCTCTGGATTTGCCTTGCCACTTCTTCATCTCCTTTGCTGGCTGCTTCCTTTATCCCCAACCTCTTCAAGTAGAAGACCCCAGTTCTCAGTCTTTGGTCTCATCTTTATTAATACGTGCTTCAGTAATGGTCTTACACAGTTTCCTGACTTTCACTATCATCTGCACGCCAGTGATTCCTTATACACATGCCTGGTAGACCTCACAGTGTATCAGATGATGGTCTAACACCAACCACCCCATTTTCAGTCTTCTCCCTTATCTGTGAACAGTCATTTCAGGCTTCTAGTTATTCAGGTTGACCGTCTTGTGGTCATCAAGAACTCTTCTCTTTCTCTCCCACCATACATCCAATCCCTTAGGAACCTCTGTTGGCTTTACCTTAAAAACATGACCATTTCTCATGTCCTCCACTGGAGGGCCACCATCATCTCTCCCCTGGGTTACTGAGACCAGTTAAGTCTCCCTGCTATGTCACCCTTTCCTGCCCCAAACACAGTATATTCTCACCACAGCAGCCAGAATGAGTCTTTTTATCTATAGGTCGGATCAGTTGACTCTCCTGCTCAAGCTCCTGTAAGTCATTCCCACTCCACCAGAATAAAAGTCAATGCCCTTACAATGGCCCAGCATCACCTTCCTGCCTTCAGTTCAGCTCCTACCACTCTCTGGTTCCCTCACCTGCTCCAGGCCTCCTGGCCTCCTTTTCGGTTACGAGGCATGCCTTGTGTTAGGGTGTTGGCACTTGCTGTTCCTTCTGCCTGAAATACTCTTCCCCCTCATAACTTTGTGGCTCATGCCTTTGCTTCATTTAGATCTTTGCTTCAGTGTCATCTTTTCAATGAGCTCTTATCAACACTTCAACCTTAGCTCTCCCAAGCTCTCTTAGCCCATTCTACATCTTTCCATTGTATAGCACTGTAGGATAAATACTGAATTGCTAACCACAAGGTTGGCGACTCAAACCTACCAGCCACTCTTGGGAAACCCTATACAGGGTTGCTGCAAGTCAAAACAGACTTGATGGCATCTAACAATAACAGCAAAACCACATGTAATTTTCTTATTTATGATGTCTCCTTGTTTTCACTATCTCCACCTCCACCCCATGACTAGAATGTAATCTCCATGAGGGTAGGAATGTCTGTCTAGTTTATTCACTGGTATATCCCAAGCATTAAAGCAGTCTCTGACAAAGTAGTAGTGGTGGTGGGGGTAGTGGTATGCAAGTATGCCGTGGAGTTTGTTCTGACTCATAGAGACCCTATAAAGAATTTCTGAGGCTGTAAATCTTTATGGTAACAGAAAGCCTCATCTTTCTACAGAAGAGTGGCTGATAGAATTTGGCAGAATGCTCACTGACTCTGACAAGATACAGATTTCAACTGCTGACCTTTTGGTTAGCAGCCCAATATGTAACCCACTATGCCATCAGGCATTTAATAAATATTTATTGAATGAAACCACTTACTATGAAGAGTGAAAGTGAAGCCATGTTTATAAAAGCCCATCAGGGCCTGACCAGGAAACACTGAGTAGATGATGTTGCTGGTGATGATAATCTTCAAGTGTCCAAGTACACCTAAGTGACTAGTGTAGTCTTGCAACATTATAGCCAAGTGAAGACAAAGTGGTCCTCAGACTGGGCTGCTTTCTCTGTTAGGGGTTTGAGGATCTGAAGGGTTGCACAACCAGGACCAAAAAAAAAGGAAAAGAAAAAGCCAAACCAGTTACCATTGTATCAGCTCCATCTCATTGTGACCCCGTGTGTGCAGAATAGAATTGTTTTCCGCAGGCTTGCAAAGCTGTGATATTTCAGAAGCAGGTCATTAGGCCTATCTCCTGAGGCACTATGGTTAGTAGTCAAGTGCTTACCTGTCTGCCACTGCACAGGGACTGAACCCAAACCCACTGCCATCGAGTCAATCTGAATCATAGTGACCCTTTACAGGGTGTCCAAGGTTGTAAATCTTTACGGGAGCCTCATCTTTCTTCTGAAGAGCAGCTGGTGGGCTTGAACCTGTGACTTGAGATTAGCGGTTGTGTGCTAATCCTAAAGCACCACTAGGACTCCTTCCACACAGGACAGGGCTATAGGAACAGTAAAACTGGGGGAATGAATGAATGAATTCCTTATCTTGTCAGTAGATAAAGAACTGACTCTGGCAAACTGGGCATGCAGTCCTAGGGAAAAGTTTGAGAGCTGGATAGGAAGAAGGAGGATGGAAGGAACCATCTTATGGGACTGGATAGTGAGGACAATCTGCAGCATCCTCTCCCTGGTTGGTATCTCTTGGTAGTCACCTTCTGCTCATACCTGTCACCAAGTTACACCATCCTATCTGATACATAAGCAGCTCTACGTGGGGCACTGAGTTCCACATTTCTAGGGAGCTGAAGTCCCAGGTTCCTTCCTTCCCAATCCCCTCTTCTTCATGAAAACCTGGTATTCAGTGATAACCATTCTTCATCTTGCAAATCAAGTGATACTTAATTTCAGGTTTGGAATCAGATCTGTCGATTTCTCACGTGCTAAAATGGAAGCTGCTTGCCAGCTTTCCATACATCTGGTACTCTCCATTCTTCACCTCCCCCATCTCAGATGGGGCACCTTTCTCAGTGTAACCGTGGAACAGCTGTTTCCTCCTCCTTGTTTATTCTTTCATTCACTAGCAACAGCCAGGGCCACATGGAGAGGTGGGACCCACAAAGCTGAGACCGGGAAGCCAGGAGCAACAGACAGGTCAAGCCCTATGTCTCCCCAGCAACCAGACTTTGAGCTGACACTTTTAGGGACACTAGAAAGTGGGTGCAGATCCCAACCTCCACATGAAATCCAGGTGACATAGAGAAGTCCATTTAAAACCAAAACTACAGTCATAAAGCAGCTAGGAAGACAACAGATAGGCAAATACGTATCTGCTATCAGGGTTGAGCAGATCAGTCCAGGTGTAAAATCAAAGGATGAAGCCATGAAGAAAAAGACAATGACTATGACAACGGTATTTGAAACTTCTGCACTTAAAAAAGAGGGAGCAGTATAGAAATCCAACAAAAAAACTAAGGAAACGTACGCATGCCATAAACTTGGCAAAGGACTCTTATCTGTATACATAAAGAACTTTCATAAACCAATAAGAAAAGTATGTATATTCCATAGAGAAAGAGGATGAAAGCTGATGATACGGAATTACAAAAAAGAAGAAATTTCATTTAAAATATGATGGGAAAGCTCAATTCCAGTTCTAATTCAAAGAAATGTAATTTTTGAAAATGGCATAAAAACCAGTTGTCATTGAGTTGATTCTAACTCATGGTGACTCATAAGATACAAGGTTCTCTTCCAGGGAACCTCAGGGTGGGTTCCATTTCTGGGTGGATTTCAGTAAGTAACCAAATGCATTCACTATTTGTACCACTCAGGGACTCCAAATATGGTGTAGACTTCATTTGTTGTTGTTAAGTGCTATTGAGTTAGAACAAATCAAATTGGTTTTCTGGCTTTGTTTGTTTTTTTAAACACAAGAGTATGCATTCTAGATAAAAGTATCCATCATTTCAACCTGTCTGAGAGTGATGATAATGTGTCTAAAAATTATTAACCTATTCATTGTGTTTGAGCAGTAATTTGCATTCTAGGAATCTATCCTAATCTAATTATTTAATCAGAGACATACACAAAAATGAATACAAAAGTATGTTCGTTGTGGTGTTATTTAAAAGACAGAAAAAAAGAAAAATCATCTAGAGGTTGTGTCAAGAAACAATAATAGCTTCACATTTGATAATTTTCTTTAATAAATGTTTCTCTGATTTTGTTGTTAAAATAAAGACATGTAAACATTTAACAATAGATTGGTTAAATTGAGTGTGCTATATATCCATATGAAAAAATATCATATAGCCATTAAAAATCATGTTCTTAAAGAAAATGTAAGGCTATTGAGGATTTTCAGAATTTATTTTTAAGTGAAAGAAGTCAAATGATCACAGAGTAATTTCGTAATAGTCCCAACTTATATATATACATATATATAATGTATGCATACAAAATCTAGCAAATGGTGAAGACATCAAAATGTTAATATTGGATCTTCTTGAGTGATAGGATTAAGGGTGATTTTAATTTTCTCCTTTATACTTGTCTGTAATTTCCATATGTTCTCCATTGAATGCATGTTTCTTTAATAATAAAGGGGGGAAATGCTATTTGAGGAAAGATGAACGCTAAGAGAAAAAGTCTTCAGTTACCCAAATGGTCTGAGTGCGGTTGCTGTGGAAACTTTGAATTGCCCAACTTTTTGTGAATTACTTCCTTGCTCTACGGCGTTGGTGCTAATGCTGGATTCAGCATGATGTAGGCATGGGCATATGTCCAGAGAGAGGGTGAGGGAAGTGATTAAAAACAGAGGTCCCTGCCTTAGGCAAATGTCATCTGAAGGCCTGGAGAGGTGGGCAATCCTTGGTTGCATTCTGGCTCTCTCTCCCCTTCCAGGTAAAGAAGGAGGCTCTGAGCACCCAGCAGAGAATGATGGCACACAGGCTGCCCTGTACATAGGTCAGGGGCCTCCTGCATCTCTGATTGGAGGTACTCCAGCATTGCTGTACACAGGTTCTTATTCATCAGCCTTGCCCATCTCCCAACCTGACATCTAAAGAAGGGGTCCCAGTAGTGATGTAGGAGGTAGAGCAAGTGGCTTTCAGTTTCTTTTTGTGCTATAAACAAAGGTACACTGAGTTCCAGAAACAGTTCACTTAAGTTGGTCATCTAGACCCAAAATCAGTTGCCATCAAGCTGATTCCAATGATGGCAAACTCACCCCATGTGTGTCAGAGTAGAACTGTGTGCTCTATAGGTTCCAAAGGCTAATTTTTCAGAAGTAGATCTTCAGGCTTTTCTCTTAATGTTCTTCTGGGTGGTCCTGAACCTCCAAACTATTAGTTATCAGCCCAAGCAAGTTAACTATTTGTACTACCCAGGGACTCCTGGGCATGCAAACAAAATCCTAATCCCAGTTTGTGCCCTGGCTATCTGTTCTGTCTTGCCCTCTTCTCTTTGCCACCAAGAGAGCAGTCCCTCTGCACTGAAGGTAGCAGAAGATGAAGCCTGGCTCTGGGGCCTTTAAGGAAGCTGAGAGCCTTGGTACCAGCTAGTTTTGGTTGAGTGCAAAGGCACTTTCCTATTCCTATTCTCGGAATGTGAATGTCTTGCTGCCATTTGTGAATCCTGCTCAGAGCTCTCGGGTGTGCAGAACTGGTTGATTTATAGATCGAGTCAGCCACAAGTTGGAATTTAAAAAAGCAATGTGTCCTTTGAGCAGGAGCCCGGGCTGGGGGCTTTGCAGGCTGTCGCTTTGTCCCAGGGACCAGATGGAACTTGTTTTTCTGTGCACTTGGGGGTTTAACCCTTAGTGCACTTTCTCCCATACAGCCCCGTTCCAGAAATGCTATCTCTAGGGTAAAGTATTCGTGGTGAGGGGGAATCCATGGATTGAGTCCTGACAACCTTTCTTGGAAATGCCTCATATTTGAGCAACTGTCCCATCTTTGCTCAAATATTTTGTTTTATTTAGCACACACTAACATGAACCCAGGCACTGTTCTGGATGCTTTACATAGTTTAACTCATTTACTCTTCATAGCCATTATTATCCCCAGTGTAGCGATGAAGAAACTGAGGCACAGAAAGGCTAAGCAACTCATCCAAGATTACACAGCTAGCAAGTAATGAAACCAGGATTTGGACCCCAGCATGCTGGCTCTTAAATTTGTGCATTATTCATAGCATTATGGGAGGTCCTGGATAGTGCAAATGGTTAAGCACTCCACTTCTAGCCAAAAATGTATTCTTGGTTCAAGCCCACCCAAAGTCACCTAGAAGACTGGGCTGGTAATGATTTCAAAAGGTTTAAAAACCCTATAGAGCAGTTCTACTCTGCACACCTGGCGTCACCATGAGACAGAATTAGTTCAACATTAATTAACACCAATACGCATGGGAGTATGCTGCTCTGGAATAGCAGGTAAATGAATCCTGCTCTTAGCATTTCAGAGCCACCCAGGTGATGCTTCCCATTGAAATGATGGGCGTGTAAGACACCGTTGGGGCACTCTGGGTCTCCCCTGGTACCATGTCTGCATCCCACTCCATTACCTTGTTCAGGCTTCTCAGGCTGCAAACCCCTATCTATGAGGGCTATGTACCATAGGATAAGCACTCTACCACAAGGTTGGTTTTGGACCAAAAGCCACGCCTTGGAAACCCTATACAGGGTTGCTATGAGCCAGAACCGACTTGACATCACTTAACAACAACAACATGTAATGTAATGAGAGAAAGGTTCAAGGTTCAACCCCTCATATCACTCCACCTGTAGCATGTGTTAATCCAGGACTGCATGGTGGAATCAGGTGTCCCTAAATTTAAGACTTCGGTTCTGCTGGAAACACTTTCTGTCAAATGCATTTTCCATCCAGCAGGAGTCCTGGGGTCTACCTTTTGACACACTTGCTTGCCTATTTATAGAGCAGAGCCTACATGGCTCTTTGAACCATTGGGAAATGCTGGATATTTGACACTTCCTAAGAAGAAGGAGCTGTTCTTACCTTAGGGAAAGCTGCATGATGTATTATCTCTCTCAACAGAGACAGGAGCTGAACACAAACCCGAGCTTGTCACTCAACAGGGCTAGGACTAAGGACAGAGCTGTGCTTACAGTCATTTCAGCAATCTTTTAAAATGGATGGCACATGACCCTGCCTTCTAAAACAGTCTAATGAACATAATTTAACCTTGGCTAAGTGACTCTGTGTCATCATAGTAAACATCTGTCACAAATGATGCATTTCTTTTCTATGGTGGCAGAAGTTGTTGAGTTATGTCCTACCAGGGGTTTTCAGGGAGCACTTACATAGTGAAAGCCACTCCCTCAGTTATCAATCATCTAGGACAGGAAATTGGATGCCTCTAGTGGGAGCTCTGGTAGCGTAGTGGTTACGAATCGGGCTGTGAACCTTAAGGTCAGTGGTTCGAAACTACCAGCTGCTCCGCGGGAGAAAGATGAGGCTTTCTGCTCCCGTAAAGATTTACACCCTTGGAAACCCTGTACAGGGTCGCTATGAGTCGGAACCGACTAGACGGCACTTAACAACAACAGTGGCTGCCTTAATTGAGTTGGACAATGGATTCTGAGTGGGTAGTATTAAATATGACCTCAGCTACGTGAAGGCAGACTGGACCAACGGACCAAAAGGAGATACGTCCTTCTCTAAGGGTCACAAGTTGAAAATTAACATGACAGCAGAGGTATCAGAGAGGGCAAGAGAATTGGTTAAGTTCACATCCCTAGACCTCGGACTATGCTGGTACACAGGCACGTACCTAATCAATATTTGTTGATTGTATGAATGATAAGTAAATGGCTACTTTGTACCCCATCATCTGGTTTTCACGCTATTTCCTTCATGCTCAAAGTGGAGCAGTGTTCACTGGCCAGGAAAGGAGCTCAAATAAGGGAGGATGAATCTAGAGGAACAAGAGTCAGGGTGGCTCAAGGTCCTACTGTCCCATCCAAAGTGACACTCTCCTCCTAGAGCTGGGCCCACCTGGGGACTATTTTTTTTTTTTTCTTTTCTTTTTAGAAGGAAGACAGAAATGGTTTCGGTTACTCATGATGATGTCTGTGTGGATGAAGGGAATCTGAAAGGCTATTTGCTTCTGCACCAAACCACCCAAGACAGCTCAAATTATTAATTTTTTAAAAAATTTATTTCCCCTCCTGTCAGCTGTCACTTCTTGCTGCTTTCAAAGATGAGTGTAGTATCCTTATGTTCCTTCTAATTTGTGGCAGGTTGGGAAATCTGATAACCAAGTATGTTAGAATTATGTCTAAACTAAGAGTAAATAGGCTCAGAATGAGAATGTGAGTCAAGTGCTCGAGTTTTCACCTGTGAACACTGTGACATGTGTAAGATGCCTTTGTGTGCATGTTTCCAGAGGCAGGAGTCAGGAAAGTAGCATTGGCTACTCAGAGCATGGATTGTGGAGGCTTCTGAAGATGGATTTGAGTTCAGAATCTAATTCTTTAATTGTTGTTAAGTGCTGTCAGGTCTGTTCTGGTTACATAACGACCTTATATAGGACTTCCGAGGAACAGCTGGTGGGCTTGAACCACCAACCGTGTGGTTCCAACTTACCTTGCGGTCTAGCGCATTATCCTACAATGCCACATTCCTCAACCTCTGAGTCTCGGTTTCCTTATCTAATGAATGGATAATAATATCTCCTCCTAAATGAATAATGATATCTCCTCTCTGTGGTTTTGAGAAGCTTAAAGGAGAAAATGTATGCAAAGGAACCAACTACAGTGCACGAGAGTTCCCTCATAAGTATCAGTTATTGTTGTTGGTAGGTGCCTTTTAAGTAGGCTTGGACTCATGCTGACTTCACGTACAACAGCATAAAACAATCGCCAGGTTCTGCAGCATCTTCAGGATGACTGATCTGCTCAAGTCCATAGTGGCAGCCACTGTGTATTTTAAGTAACTTCCAGCCTAGGGAGGTGGGGGCAGCTCACCTTCCAGTGCTATGAGGGGGCTTCTAAAAGTGTGTGTGGGGAAAATCCATTATCAGTTCATTCATTTTGCCATGAACTTTTTGAAGCCTCCTCATATGCTGGGTAATATTCTGTTGTGATCTGTTATTGATTGAATTGTACCTTACCCCAAAAAATATGTGTTGGGTTCCTGTAAAATGGTTGGAATAGTGTTGTCATCAGAACCTGTCTAAATTCATGAGGGGGATGATAAGAATTGCCACCAGCCCAAAGTTAATTCCCATGAGGCAGAGGTCAGACATACCTCCACTCTCAAATCTCTTTACCAATTCTGACACCAGCCATCCCTCCCAGGGCACTCTCTACTGTTCTTCTGAATTCAAGAATCCATTGCAATGGTCTCACTCAGAGAACATACAATTAAGTGGTTTGTTATGGAAATAACAGGGTACAACAGGATCCACAAAATGCAATCAGGATCCACAGACTACAACTCAAAAGCAGGACGCAGGTAGTCTCCCTTCTTCAGTGCGGAACAGCTCTCTCAATTCCTTTTGGTTGTGCAGGTCTCTTCTTGGCCACCTGAGGACAGGCTCTAGCAAGGGGCAGGCCCCTTGCCATCTTTAGTATTACAACCCTTGACCTGTGTCACATCTCTTTTAAGACGTTCCTGGCCTACTCTCTCTGCTGCTTCTCTCTTTTTCCCTTCTTTTATCCTTCTGCTCCTCTCTGTTACTTGTCTTCCTGTGTCACATACCTTTAAGGCACTTGTCAATGTCATGGGTTAGCACTTTCACCAGGGCCGTGGACTGATCAATCCCCACTTGATAGAATAGACCACAGATATTTCATTTGCATAGTGGGCTACAACTCACCTCATTTGCATGGTCTATTGATTAATCCTTGCAAGGTACATACCAATCACAGGGCAGCCTGCAGCCCAGGACCTGATAAACGTATCAAACCAAGTCATTTAGAGCTTACTCAGGAAATGTCAAAAGACAACAGACACTCTGAGGTACACAACTTGAGCTTATGGGGGGAATCTCCCATGTTGCTTTTCCAAAGAACCAAGACAAAGGCAACATAAAGAAACTCATTTCACCAATTTCCAACTTCTATACCTATGGATGGAGTCCTGGCATGGCACAGTGGGTTAATATGCTGGACTGCAAAGTCAGTTTGAACCACATGGTTGTCACTTCAAGCTCACCAGCTGCTCCTCAGAAACCCTACACAGGGTCGCTATGGGTCAGAACCGACTTGACGGCACTTAACAACATACCTGTAGATGTAACCTCACTTGAAATTTTAGTTTTCTTTGTTGTGTTAATGAGATCATGTTGGTATAGGGTGTGTCTTAAACCTAACCACTTTTGAGATATAAAAAGAACAGATTAGACACAGAGACACAAGTAAGTGCAAAAGGGAAAAAGATAAGCGCCACATGGAGACTGTCAAGGAACCGAACACCAGTAGGGCTAAAGAAGCTAAGGCAAGGATCTTCCCCTAGAACAGACAGACAAAGAACATCTTAGAGCTAGTGCCCTGAATTTGGACTTCCAGCTACCTAAACTGTGAGAAAATTAATTTCTGTTTGTTGAAGTTATCTATTTAGGGTATTTCTGTGATTTCAGTACTAAGAAAGACACAATTCATAAGGTTGTCACTGTCTAACGCTTAGAAGTAGATTGCCAGACCTTTGTTTCTAGTCTGTCTTAGTCTGGAAGTTCTGTTAAAACCTATTTGCCATGTGTGACCCTCTTGGGATTTGAAATACCTGTGGCATACCCTACAGTATCACAGATACATACAAGCTATCACAGTACAACAAACTGACAAGGTGGATAGTTGTCATTATGGGATAAGTGACCTCACATAAATTATTTGTATATATGCATATATATATACATATATATATATATATATATATATATACATGGTAGTGGTGGTGGTTATGTGCCGTGGACTCAGTTTCGATTCACAGCAACCCTTCATAGAGTTTCTGAGGCTATAAATCTTTACAGAGCAAAAAGCCTCATCTTTATCACACGGAACTGCTAGTAGTTTCATACTGCTGACCTTGAGGTTAGCAGCCCAATTTGTAACCACCACACTACCAGAGTTCCACAAATATATACATTTAGAGGCCACCAGTTGTCTGGGAGTTCAAGCTCACTAGCTGCTCCTCTGAAACCCTATACAGATCACTACAGGTTGGAAGCAACTCAACAGCACTTAACAACAACAAAACAACAAACTTGTCTGTCAGTTTCTCCTACTATGGTGGCTTGCATGTTGCTGTAATTCTGGAAGCTATACTACAGATATTTTAAATACTAGCAGGGTCACCCACAGTGGACAGGTTTCAGCTGAGCTTCCAGATAAAGACAGACTAGGAAGAAGAAGCGGACTACTTCTGAATGCTTACTCACTGAAAACCTTTTGAATAGCAGTGGAACACTGTCAGCACAAGAATATTCAATACTGAAACATGATGAAGAGCACCAGAATATATGTCAAATATATATATTGTCAGATATAGTGCCAGACGATGGACCCCTCATGTTGAAAGACACTCAAAATATGACTGGGGAAGAGTAGCCTCCTCAAAGTAGAGTTGACCATGATGATGCGAATGCAGTAAAGCATTCAGGACCTTCATTTGCCAATGGGGCACAACTCAAAATGAAGAGAAACAGCTGTAAAGATCCACTAATAATCAGAACATGGAATGTACATAGTATGAATCTAGGAATATAAAAAATTTTCAAAAATGAAATGAAACACATAAACACTGATATCCTAGGCATTGTTGTTGTTGTTAAATGCCATCGAGTTGTTCAGTTCTGACTCATAGCAACCCTGTATAGGTTTCCAAGAAGTGGCTGGAGAGCTTGAACCACCAACTTTGTGGTTCAGACCAATCTTGTAGTCCACCCCATTTACCTGCAGTACCACACCAGGACTCAATACTAGGCATTAATGAGTTGAACGAACTGGTATTGGTCATTTTGAATTTGACAATCACATGGTTTGCTATGCTAGGAATGACAAACTGAAAAGAATGGAGACATCATCAAAAATAATAAATCAAGGTCTGTCTTGAAGTACAATCTGTATGTGATCAAATAATGTCCATACACTTACAAGGAAGACCGGTTAATATCACTATTATTCAAATTTACATACCAACCACTAAAGCCAATGAGGATGAAATAGAAGAATCCTACCAACTTCTCCAGTCTGAAATTAATCAAGCATACAATAAAGATACATTGATAATTACTGGTGATTGGAATGCAAAGGTTGGAAGCAAACAGAAAAGATCAGTAGTTGGAAAATATGGCCTTAATGATAGAAATGATGCTGGAGATCTCAAGATAGAATTTTGCAAGACCAGTGACTTCTTCATTGAAAACACTTTTTTAAACAACATAAAAGATGACTATACACATGGACCTCATCAGATGGAATACACAGAAATCAAATTAATTACATTTGTGGAAATAGATGGTGGAAAAGTCTCATATCATCAGCCAAAACAAGGCCAGGGTCAGGCTGTGGAGAGAACATCAACTGCTTATATGCAAGTTCAGGCTAAAGCTGAAGAAAATTAAAACAAGTCCACTAGAGCCAAAATATAATCTTAAATATATCCCACCTGGATTTAGAGATCATCTGAAGAACAGATTTGATGCATTAGACACTAAAGACAGATGATCAGAAGAGTTGTGGGATGACATTAAGAACATCATAAAGGAAGAAAGCAAAAGGTCATTAAGAAGAAAGAAGAAAAAGACCAAAATGGATGTCAGAAGAGACTCTGAAACTTGCTCTTCAGCACAGATGCTAAAGCAAATGAAAGACATGCGGAAGTAAAGGAGCTGAACAGAAAAATTTAAAGAACAGCTCTAGAAGACAAAGTCAAATATTATAACAAAATGCACAAAGATCTGGTGTTAGAAAACCAAAGAAAAGAACATCCTCATAGAAAACCAAAAGGGAAGAACATGCTCAGCATTTCTCAAACTGAAGAAACTGAAGAAAAACGTTCAATCCTCGACTTGCAATATTGAAGGATTCTATGGGAATATTGAATGATGCAGAAAGCCATCAAAAGAAGATGGAAGGAATATACTGAGTCACTGTACCAAAAAGAAATGGTCAATGTTCAACCATTTCAAGAGATATAATATGATCAAGAGCTAATGATACTGAAGGAAGAAGTTCAAGGTGCATTGAAGGCATTGGCAAAGAACAAGGCACCTGGAATAGATGGAATAGAAATTGAAATCTTTCAACGAACTGATGCAGCACTGGAGGCACTCACTCATCTATGCCAGAAAATTTGGAAGACAACTACCTGGTCAACTGGAAGAGATCCATATTTGTGCCCATTCCAAAGAGGTGACCTAACAGAATGCGGAACTCATCAGACAATATCATTAATAGCACAAGCAAGTAAAATTTTGCTAAAGATAATACAAAAATGGCAGCAACCTTACCTTGACAGAGAACTTCCAGAGGTTTAAGCTGGATTCACAAGAGGATGTGGAACAAGAGATATCATTGCTGACATCAGACGGATCTTAGTTGAAAGTAGAGAATACCAAAAAGATGTTTTCCTGTGTGTTATTGACTGCGCAAAGGCTTTCGATTGAGTGGATCACGACAAGCTACGGACAACATTGCGGAGAATGAGTATTCCGGAACACTTAATTGTGCTCAGGAGGAAACTGTACATAGATCAAGAGGCAGTTGTTCATACAGAACAAGGGGGCACTGAATGGTTTTAAACTAGGAAAAGTTTAAAATTCGGAAAGGGTTATTCAATCTGCATGCTGAGCAAATAATCCAAGAAACTGGATTAGATGAAGAAAAACATGGCATTGGGGTTGGAGGAGACTTGTTAATAACCTGCAATATGCAGATGATACAACCTTGCTTGCTGAAAGGGAAGAGGACTTAAAATACTTACTGATGAAGATCAAGACCACAGCCTTTGGTACCGGTTGCACCTTAACATAAAGAAAACAAATCTTCACCACTGGACCAATAAACAACACCCATATAAATGGAGAAAAGATTGACTTTGACAAAAACTTCATTTTGCTCAGATCAACCATCAATACTCAATCAAATGACATATTGCATTAGGCAAATCTGCTGCCCACGACCTCTTTAAAGTGTTGAAGAGCAGTTTGAGGGCTAAGCTGTGCCTGACCCAAGCCATGGAATTTTCAATAACCCTAATGCATGTGACATAGTGGTTACGAACATTAAGGTCAGCAGTTTGAAACTACCAGCTGTTCCGAGGGAGAAAGATGAGGCTTTCTGCTCCCGTGAAGAGTTACAGCCTCGGAAACCCCGTGCAGGTTTGCTATGAGTCAGAACCAACTCCACAGCACATAACAACAACAACAATGCCTATGAAAGTTGGGCCATGAATAAGGAAGACCATAGAAGCATTGATGCATTTGCGTTATGGTATTGGAAAAGAATATTAAAAGTACCATGGACTGCCAAAAGAACAAACAAATCTGTGTTGGAAGAAGTACAGCTTCATCTCTCATACTTTGGACATATTATCAGGAGAGACCAGTCCCTGAAGAAGGATATAATGTTTGGTAAAGTGATGGTTAGAGAAAGAGCAAGCTCCCCAACAAGATAGATTGTCACTGTGGCAGCAGCAACAGGCTCAAACGTAGCAAGGATTGTGACGTTAGCACAGGACCAAGCAGTGTTTCATTCCGTTGAGCATAGTGTCGCTGTGAGTTGGTACCAACTTGATGGCACCTAACAATAAAAGCAACAATATTTAGAGAACCTATTATATGTCTCATATCCTCATTTCATGGTAGTCCTATAGGATTGATGCAGTAGGTATTATGGCCCTCAGGTTGCAGATGAGAAAGGCAAAGTAGAAAGAAGTTATCTTACTCATAGGCAAGTGATGATGAGGCCCAAACTATGAAGCCGTGCCACAGTCCTTGTTCTGTCACTTGCCTAGTAACAACAGGTGAGAAAGTGAACGATGTTCAAGATTCCCTCATGTGTAATATGGGCTGTATTTGTGTCCCAGGGTGGTTAAGTGGCTCCAGCGAGACAATGCCCATAAGATTCTTCACAAAATTAAAAGCAGCACACGCACGAGTGATTTTTTTTTTTGTGTCCCAGGGTGGTTAAGTGGCTCCAGCGAGACAATGCCCATAAGATTCTTCACAAAATTAAAAGCAGCACATGCACGAGTGATTTTTTTTTTGGGGGGGGGGAGGGGTGGGGATATTTTTTCTCTCATAACTCTGGGTGTCATTTACCCCTGTTATTGGTTGCATGGTGGTTATATTCCATCGAGTTGGTTCTGACTCATTGCAACTTTGTCTAAGGTTTTCGAGGCTGTAAATCTTTACGGGGACAGAATACTTGGTTTTTCTCCTGCAGAACGACTGATAGATTCAAACTGCTAACCTGCGGTTACCAGCCCAGTTCATAATCCATTATACTACCAGGGTTCCTTATCCTTTTTATTATTGTTGTTGTTGTTAAGTGCCGTTGAATCAATTTCAACTCATAGCGACCCTGTATAGGGTTTAACAAGGAGTGGCTGGTGAGTTTAAACTGCCCACCTTGTGGTTCAAACAACCTTGTGGTCCAGTGCTTATCTGATAGTACCACAAGAAGGCTCCATCCCTATTATTGTTGTTATTAAGTGTCTTCAAGTCGGTTCTGACTTATAGCAACCCTGTATAGGGTTTCTGAGGAACAGCTTGTGGCTTTGAACTGCTGACCTTGTGGTTCACAGTCCAGTACTGATCCTACAGTGCCACACCAGTAGTCCATCCCTAGAATTCAACAGGGATTTTTAAAAAAATGCAAAAGAAATAATTACTTGTGTGTATGTGCTGTGTTTAATTTTGCAAAGAGCTTTTTATGAGCATTGTTTCACTTGAGCTACTTAACCATCCTGGGATAGAAGGGATGGTCCGTATGGCACATCAGGGAGTCCTAGTGTGGCACTATAGGATAAGCACTGGACTGCTAACCACAAGTTTGGTGGTTCAAACCTACCAGTCTGTCCTCAGAAACCCCATACAGGGACGCTATGAATTGGAACAGACAAGAAGGCACTTAATAACAACACTGGGTAGATGAGGTGCCTGAAACCTCTTCTCTCTCTCTCTCTCTCCCCGTCACCGGCACTAGTGGATAAGCGTCCAGGAGTCAGAGCGGCTTTTCTGAGACGAAAGACTCCTGCACCCCATGGTGCTCCTCCTCAGACACCACAGTATCGATGAGCTGCAGGTGCTAGCATTTTCCTTCTGCTGGGAGCTCAGCCTCAGGCTCTTAACCACAGGGGACATCCAAAGAGCCTTCCAGAGTGAAAAATTAGCACGTTTTGTTTGCCCCTGCAAAAACAAGTTCTTTGTCATGCTTTGGTTTTTAGAATATGTGATTTTTAAATCCCAGTTACATTAGATAAGTCTTTCCGGCAGTGAAATAAGAACAAGAGAACAAGTCTGCTATGCTGATTCTCTCAGATCATTCCACTGGCCAAGGCTCCTCAGAGGAGAGCTTCACCACCCTTCTAGGCAGCCTGCAGACAAGGTGGGAGCTCTGTGTCCAGCCTCCTTTAGACAGCTTTTCCACCTGAATGTCTCTCTCCTTAAGGGAAGTCATGATCATAGATAGCTACCACTATGTGACCTAAGTTCTGTGTGTTTCATGATCCTTCCATCTTTCCAACAATGCTTTGAGGAAGATACTATCATTGTTCCCATTTTCCAAATGAGGAAACAAGTGTGAATCAAAGCTAGGGTTCAAACCCTTAAAACTTGTTCAACTCTTTTATTTCATCATGTCTTCCTTTCACATTAGCTACTCTACAAGTCCTGGTGTGGCACTGTGAGTTAATGTGCCAGACTGCAAAGCCGTTTGAACTACAAGCTCGGTGGTTCAAACTCAGCAGTCGCTCCTTGGAAACTCTATGCAGGGTCACTATGGATCAGAACCGACTCGACAGCACTTAACAACAACAACAACTCTACATTCAAGACTAAATTTGAGAGATACTTCTGACAACAGTTTTGGTCTTTTTTTTTTTTTTTCCTTTACTTTCTTTTCAATGATCTTTAGCTTTCTTCATGTGTGCTGTTCTTGATGCTATCCCACAACTTGTCTGGTCTTTGGTCTTTATTATTCAATGCATCAAATCTATTCTTGAGATGGTCTTTAAGTTTAGGTGGGATATACTCAAGATTGTACTTTGGAGCTTGTGGACTTGTTTTCATTTTCTTCAACTTCAACATGAACTTGTTTATGAGCAATTGATTGTTCCAGAGTTGGCTCCTGGCCTTGTACTGACTAATGATCATATTTTCCATCATCTCTTTTCACAGATGTAGTCATTATGTATTCTACGTGGTGATATTCACATGGATAGTCACTGTTTATGTTGATTAAAAAAAGGTATTTGAAATGAATATAAGTCATTGGTATTATAAAAATTCTGTCATGTGATCTCTGGTATCATTTCTATGATCATAGCCATATTTTCCAGCTACTGAGTCTTATTTCCTGCTTTCTCTTCCTAATCAGCAGTTATTATCGATGCATATTGGTAGCATGTTTGATCAATTTCAGACTACAGAAATTGGGGAACACTTCCATTTCTTAGTCTTTGGCATTGATGGTTGATGTGTACATTTTAATAATAGTTATGTTAACTGATCTTCTTTGTAGGTATATGATATTACTCTATCACAGACAGAGTTATACTTCAGGATAGATCTTGTTATGCTTTTTTTTTGGACACTGAGTGTTTCATCATTCCTCTTCAATTTACCATCCCAAGCATAGTAGACCATATGTTTGTTTGATTCCAAATGTCCAATACTAGTCCTTTTCATCTCATAATGCCTAGTATACATATCCTTATGTGTTCTATTTAATTTTTGATGACTTCCAATTTTCTGAAATTCATTCCTCATACATTCCACATTATGATTATTAATAGAAGTTTGCAGTTGTTCTCAGTTTGAGTCATGCCACATCATAAAATGAAAGTCCTGAAAGCTTTACTCCATCCATTGTCACTGAAGTTAACTCTGTCATTGTCCTTAATCATTGCTAGTTTCCCCATCACTGTGGACATAAACTCACTACTTCCCAAAGAATTATCCTCTCTCCCTCTCAACTCCTGTCTCAAATAACAACTTATAGCCATTGTCCCCTTTAGATTTACCTATTCTTGCCATCTCATATAAATGAGGTCATACAGTATTTACGCTATTGTGATTTACTTGTTTTGCTCAGAATGTCTTCAAAGTTCCATCATGTTGTAGGATCCATCAGGACCTCATTTCTCTTTACATGAAGTAATAATAATCCATCATCTCTAGGTATCACATTTTGTTTGCCCATTCGTTCATACCTATGCACTTAGGTTGTTTTCAACTTTTTGAGTAGTGGAGATTGTAAATAGTGCTGATATGAACATAGGTGTATACTATATGTTTGTTCATGTTGTTACTTTTAAGTCCCTAGGGGTATGTGCCTGTTTTCTTTTGGAAAACAGGTACATGAAAGTGAAAACAAGTCCACAAGTGCCAAAATATGACCTTGAATATATTCAACATGAATTTAGAGATCATCTGATGAACAGATTTGATACACTAAACACTAAAGACTGAAGACCAGAAGAATTGTGGGATGACATCAAAAACATCATACAGGAAGAAAGCAAAAAGTCATTAAAAAGAAACAAAAGAAGGGAAAAAATCAAAATGGATGTCAGAAGAGACACTGTAACCTGCTCTCCAGCATAGAGATGCTAAAGCAAATGGAAGAAATGAGGAAATACAAGAGCTGAACAGAAAATTTCAAAGGCCAGATGGAGAAGACAAAGTCAAATGTTACAACAAATTGTGCAAAGATCTGGAATCAGAAAATCAAAAAGGAAGACTACACTCAGCATTTCTCAAGTTGAGGGAACTGAAGAAAAAATTCAAGTCTCTACTTTTATTATTGAAGGATTCTCTGGGAAAATTATTGAATGATGCAGAAAGCATAAACATAAGATGAAAGGAATATACAGAATCACTGTACCCCCCAAAAAATGGTTGATATGCAACCATTTCAAGAGTCAATGATACTGAAGGAAGAAGTCCAAAGTGCATTGAAGGAATTGGCAAAGAACAAGGCACCAGGAATTGATGGAATAAAAATTGAAATCTTTCAAGAAAGTGAGGCA
>NW_006408582.1:14739013-14748384 GCF_000296735.1 Chrysochloris asiatica
GATGGCCAAACTTCGTCTCTCATACTTTGGATATATTGTCAGGAGGGACCAGTCACTGGAGAAGGATAAGTTGTTTGGTAAGGTGGAGGGCAGAGAAGAAGAGGAAGACCCTCTGCAAGTTGGATTGGCAAAATAGCAGGATCAGTTGGCTCAAGCGTGGCAACAGTAGTGAGGCTGGCCCAGGATTGGGCAGTGTTTCATTCTGTTGTGCATAGGGTCGCTATGAGTCAGTACCAACTCAATGGCATCTAACAACAACAAGGGTATATACCAAGGAGTGGAATTGTTGAGTCATTTCGTATTTCTATTTTTAATTTTTTTTTAGGGATTGCCAAATCCATAAGGGTTGCATCGTTTTACATTCCCACAAGCAATGGATTCTGATCTCCCCACATACTTGCCAACATTTATTTTTTGTTGTGTTTTTATTATTGCCTTGGAAACCCTGTACAGGGTCACTATGAGTCGAAACTGACTCTACAGCACATAACCACCACCAAAAGGGACAAGGTAGTATCTTATTGTAGTTTTGATTTATTTCTGTCTGATAGCTAATAATGCCTAGCATCTTTTCATGCAAGTATTGGCTGCTAGGATATCCTCTTTGGTGAAATGTCTACTCATGTCCTTTGCCCATGTTTTGATAGGGTTGCCTTTTTGTTGAAACTCATACTTATTGAACAAATGATCAAAGCCTGAAATATTATAGACACCAATTCAGTTAACCCTTGCAACCCCAGGAGAATGAGATATCATTATCGCTAGTTAACATAGATGGAAACAGAAGCTGAGAGAAATAAGTCACTGGTCCAGGGCAACACATATCTGAGACATGCTTTTTTAAAAAAGAAAGGAAAAAAACAAAGAAACAAAAAAACATGCCTGAACGAAGGGGGAAAAACAGCAACTTAGACTTTTAACCAAGGAAATATAGACCTCTTTACATGTACCTATTTTAATTTCTATTGGTGTCCCTGCTACTCTTTGGCAAAACTTCTATCTCCCAAATTTTGGAGTATTAGATTGGAATTTCATTGCTATAGTCCTAGTGATAGTAAGAATGATATGAAAAAAAAAAATCTACACATTTCATTAAAAAAATAATTTGGAAAAGAAGGCACATATAAAATTATTGCAGCCATTTAGCATTAAGTATGAGGTCTACTAAATTTCCAGTTCTCAGAAGTTGTTTTACTTAAGTAAGTAAGAATCTTAGTCCCTCTACTTTGCCCTTTCATAGTTTCCTAAGATATGCAAGAGGCTGTGGTCCTAGGTGGAAAGATTGCCAATCAGAGTCAGAGAACCAGTTTTGCCCCCTCAGCTGTCTGAGGCCTTGGCACCTCTTGGGTCTTAGTTATCATCAGAGACTGCTCAGATGATTTGGCTAAATGACCCTGAATTCTATATAAGGGGAGCTTTTGGTGGTATGTTCAAGACAACACAGTGCCTCACCAGATTGTCAAACCCACACCCAGGACCCTCCTCCCCCAAACAGCTTTACCTCCCTGTATACAATTGATTTGTACCAGGCCAAGAGGGCAAAATGAGCATTCCATGCATTTGTCACTTGAGTGTTATTGGCACTGGGGAGAGGCTGAGGATCATGAAGCACAGGAGGAGCCCGGTGTGATCTCTCCCCACTCTGCCTGCTGGCTTCTTTCTACTCTGTGATCTAGTAGGAGATGAGTCTTCTTCTTCCTTTGTCTCAGCTGCCTCATAAGTATTCATTCATTCATTCATTTGTCAAGTGCATACTGAATAAATACAAAAGGCAGTCGACACTTATTGAACATCTGGTACTATGTCAAGCTCTTTATATATGTTATCCCATTTAATGAGATGGGTAGATTTTGAGAAGAGAACTTTATTCCCAAATTATCAATGAGGAAACTGACTAGGGTATAAGGAGATAAGGTAACTTGGCCATGATTAAGCACACTTGCCAGAGGTGGAGTCAGCATTCAAAGCTTTATTATTTTATTCCAACCCCCTCCCTGCCCCCCATTCCTACACACACACACACACACACACACACACACACCTCTTTCCACCACACTGTGCAGATTCCTGCCTCCTGCCAGGCAGTCTGTAAATATGAGTGATCTCTCGGCACTCACTGCCCAGTGGATACCACAGTAATGTGATGAGTGGAATTACAAAGGAATGCACTGGTGCTGCCAGAGCACAGAGAAGGGAGTTTGAGAGATGGAGCTAATAATGTCTATCCTATGCAAAGATTGAAAACCCACCAGATCACTTATTGGAATCTTCTTCCAGCTCTTAAGATTTCTGAATCCATGATTTCAGGATTCTGATGTCAGCAAGACAACCACCTGTTTATCCGTGTGTTGCTGTGATGCTAGAAGCTATTCCACTAGTATTTCAAATACCAGCAGGGACACTCATGGTGGACAGGTTTTGGGAGTGTCTTAGGCCAGGTTTTCTAGAGTGAAACACATATATGTGTGTGTATATATATATATATATATATATATATCGATCAAGAGAAGTTTATTATCTTACAATTGTAGAGTCCCAGGTCCCTAGTGGAAGAAAGAGTCTTTCCCGTGTGTACATTATATTGGGAGCAGGCCACACAGCCAAGAAAGTGTCCCTTCAATTGATTGTCAGCTCATAGCCATTCATCATAGACCTAACTATGCCTGTATTAGATTACATCACCATTGGAAAAAGCACATCCCAACTGCTAAACCTCTGGACATCCTGGCCAGTTCAAGCGGACACACAACCCTAACCATTACAGGGAACTTCCAGACTAAAACAGACTAGAAGGAAAGGCCTAGTCATCTAGTGCTAAAATGTAGTCAATGAAAACCTTATGGATCACACATCATCAGGAAGGATCAATCACTGGAAGAAAACAATATGTTTAACAAAGGAAAGGGTCAGTGAAGGTGAGGGAGACCCTGAGTGAGAGAGATTAGTGTGGTAGCCACAATGATGGACTCAAAAATGCCAATAACCATAAAGATGACACACAGGATCTGACAGCATTTCATTATTGTGCATAAGGTCACCATGAGTCCAGGTCAACTCAATGGCAGATATCAATTAGCCAGAAACTCCTAAAATGCAACCAAAGTGTGGACCATCATCTGGCAGCCTGTTAGAAATGCATAAGTCTATTATTAGTTGAATCTACTGAATCAGCATCTGCTTATTATCACAGTTCCCAGGCTCTTGGCTGCTTGTTGCTACAGTTTCTCTGCTGCGTGTTCTCTTTCCTGTCACCATACAGCCCCTGGATGCTCTAGAACACACTTGTTGCTGGATGCTCAGGCCAGGCAGCTAGCTAGCTCTTCTCCATCACTCATCTCCTTTCAGAGCCTGTCTGCCTGTTGAGAGAGGTGGATGCTGGATTGTGTCTCCTCACTTCTCCCAAGAAGTGTGAGGTCTTCCAGGTAACATCTGGTAGTGCTCAGCGACTCTCTCTGAGACCTCAATATTGCTTGGCTCAACCAAAAATAAATTGGAAAAGAAAATTGAACATTGCATCAATTTGGAGCAAGTTTATAAATTCTGCAGCTAAGCAATACCAATAGAAAATGATAGATGGCTGCGGAGCAGGGCGTCCCTGCAGTGATGTATAGTCACATTAGCTGAAATACCGTATTACATGATTCTGCTTTATTACCAGTGTTGGTGGCAGACAGAAAAACAGATTACACTTGAGTTCAAATCGATAGGAACTTTATTTACTGGCCTTTTAAAAACATATTTCTGCACTTTATAAAAACATACGGTAGATGCTATTGATAGAGCTTGTCTGCTTGTTAAAAAGCAATTTGCCCAAAACGAGGCTTTTAAGCTGTAATTTACGGCATTACCTTTTACCTCCCTTTTTCAGGGTTCTATTCGCCTGGCTGTGCTTTGACGACTTCCTTAGACTTTTCTTGCCTTTAATTTTCTCTCCTACTTATCATCCCCCTAAACCCCTTAGTTCCCTTGGTCCTTATAGCAGGAAGGAGACAGAAGTAGAGCCTTCTTTTTATGGAGGTTGGGGTCTCTACTCAAAGCCTACCATCCTGTCCTCAGCCCCCTTCTGTTGTTCTGGGTCTTGAGGGTCTCCTGTGGGTTCTGATGGCCCAGCTTCTCCCTTCTGCTGCTTCTCACTTCCATGGACCCTGGACCAACCCCTGTCTTCCCTCACCCTCCTTCTCCATTTTGAGAAGAACATATCTCTCCCCTGTGTTCTGATGTCAGTAACCCCATGTGGTAGGAATATTGTCCCCATGTGATTGTTGTGCAAACTCAGCCTTAAAGAGGTTAAACCCAGGTCAGTTGAGTCCAAATCAAATCAAATCAAGTTGCTTTTCTTTCTTTCTTTTTTAATTATGATAAACATGTTGTTTTTATGTGCTATCAAGGCGGTTCCAACTGTTAGGTTTTCAAGACTGTAAATCTTTACAGGAGTAGAAATCTCATCTTTTCTACCACAGAGTGACTGGTGGATTCGAACGTCTGACCTTGTGGTTAGCAGCCTATTGCATAACATAATCTACTAGCCACCAGCACTCCGTTATAAATACATATGCAGCAAAACATGGCATTTCAAGGATCTTCACATAGACAGTTCAGTGACATTATGTTGATCACACATTTAACCATCACCTTTACTTGTTCCCAAATTATACCATCACCCTTAACAGAAAAAGTCACTTTTGAGGTTTGAAGATGTGACTGGTACTAAAGATGCTGTTGTTGTTGTTAGGTGCCTTCAAGTTGATTCTAACACATACTGACCCTATGCAAAACAGAACAAAACACTGCCCAGTCCTGTACCATTCTCACAATTGTTTAACTCCATTGTCGCAGCCACTGTGCTAGTCCATCTTGTTTGTCAGTGACCCTCCACTTTACCAATCATGATGTCCTTTTCAAGGGACTGGTCCCTTCTGATAAAATGACCAAAGCACATGAAATGAAGTATTGCCATCCTCTCTTTTAAGAACCATTCTAGCTGTACTTCTTCAAGACAGATTTGTTCTTCTGAAAGTCCATGGTACTTTTAATATTCTTCACCAACACCACAATTCAAGTCTTATATGGTCTTCCTTATTCATTTTCCAACTTTCACATGCATACAAGGAGATTGAAAATACTATGGCTTGGGTCAGGTGCACCTTAGTCCTCAAAGTGATATCTTTGCCCTTTAACACTCTGAAGAGGTCACAGGCATGCTGCATGGGCCTAAAGCCTGAGCTGAGCTAGTCAAGACCCTATGATCCAGTTGAGGAGTCAAAATAAATACATTTTAAAATAAACTATCAGGGGCACAAAACAATGATTCAATAATATATATGGTGAGTAAAGCACACTATGAGTCTAAAGCAGAGCAGTGTTCAGTGGACAGAAGTCCAGGGGGACTCCTGGAGGAGTGAGAGTTTGAGCTGACCTCAAGGGATAAGTGGGGTTAACCTGGAGAGGGAAGAGTGAACCCAGCATGTTCCTGACATGGAGAAAAGGCAGTTTACCTATGTGCTGGAGTGGAATGGGAAATTAGCAAGCTGCCAAGCAGCAAATGAATGATCCAGTTGCTGTCAAGTCTATTACGACTCATGGTGATCCCTTGTGTGCACAGTAGAACTATGCTCCATAGGGTATTCAATGGCTGTGAACATTCGAAAGCAGATCACCAGAACTTTCTTCCAAGGCACCCCTGGAGAAGTTTAATCTGCCAATCTTTCAGCTAGTAGTCAAGTACTATTTGTGTCAAGTCTGAGCATGATGGTGTTGTTAAGTGTTGTCAAGTTTGTTCCAACTCATAGCGACCATTATAGAGTTTCCAAGAAGTAGTTGGTGGGTTTGCACTGTTGACTTTGTGGTTCACAGTCCATTGCTGATCCTACAGTACCACACCAGGAGCGATGGTTGTTGTTGTTGCTGTTGTTAAGTGCCGTCGAGTCAGTCCTGACCCATAGTGATCCTATATTGGATTTTTGAGGAACAACTGGTGAGCTTGAACTGCCATCCTTGAGGTTCAAACTAACTTTGCAGTCAAGCGCATTAATCCACAGTGCCATACCAGGATTCAGAGTGATGGTGGAGGCCCCTAAAACACTCCGCAGAGCTTTGGTTAGATGGGAATGACTAGAAGGGCATTGTAGGCTTCTGAGCACAAGCATAACAAGAAGATTTACTCCACAGTGATGTAGATAATCTTGGTTGGAGATATTGGGCCTCAGAGAAAGTGTCTGTAGTTGTGCTAGCCCCCTGGATCCTGCTGATCACATTTCTAGGTGGCCTCACTAGAGGCGGGCAGAACCTAGGCAGCCATCTCAGTTACAAGCCCAAACCTCAAAGCAGGAAGTCAAGACTGTTGGTTCTTCAACAGCTTATCCTTTTAGAATTGGGTAGCTCTGCTGAACACCTAGGTTTGCTCTAAAGAAGATAGCATATTCGGTAGGTCACCACATGGAAAGACAAGTAAATGTATGTAAGTGGGAAACAATTAAACTTAGAATGCTAACCCCTGTTTTATTACTGCCACTACTGTGATTATTATTGAGTTAATTATTTTTCGAGTTAGCAGTGGTTGCACTTGGTGCAGAATTCAAAAGGTATATAAGGATCAGTTGTTGTTGTTGTTGTTAGGTGCCATCGAGTCAGTGTCGACTCATAGCGACCTTATGCACAGAAGAACAGAGTGACAAGTTAATCTCCCTTCCGCTTCCATTCTCCACCTCTGAAGCAACCATTGGTATCAGCTTCTTATGTATTCTCCAGAGGGTCTTTAGAGGTTTTTTTGTTTTGTTGTACTGTGTTGTTTTTTTGTTTTTATAATGAGAATAAAGTATACAGCATTGTAATCAGGGAATATAAAGTTTCATTTGGTAAATGTTACTTTTTAATAACACCACCCTTCTGTCAACTTGTGTTGTTGTGATGCTGGAAGCTATGCCACTAGTATTTTAAATGCCAGCAGGGTCACCCATGGTGGACAGGTGTCAGCTGAGCTTCCAGACTAAGGCAGACTAGGAAAAAGGAGAGGCAGACTACTTCTCAATAGTTAACCACTAAGAACCTTATAAATAGCAGTGGGACATTGTCAGATATAGTGCTGGAAGATGAACCCCCAGGTTGGAAGACACTCAAAATAGGACTGGGGAATAGATGTCTCCTCAAAGTAGAGTTGACTTTAATGATGTAGATGGAGTTAAGATTTCAGGAACTTCATTTGATAATGTGGCATAACTCAAAATTAGAAGAAACAGCTACAAATATCCATTAATAACTGGAACTTGGGATGTACTAAGTATGAACCTAGGAAAATTGTAAGTTGTTAAAAATGAAATGGAATATATAAGATTGATATCCTAGGTATTTAGTAAGCTGCAACAAACTCGTTTTGACTACTTTGAATATGATAATAATATGGTTTACTATGCTGACAACAACAAATATAAGAGAAATAGTGTCACATTCATCATCAAAAAGAACATTTCAAGATCTACCTTGAAGCACAGTGCTGTCTGTGACAGGATAATATTCATATGCCTGCAAGGAAGACCAGTTAATACCACTGCTATTCAAATTTACACACCAACCACTAAAACCAGTAATAATGAAATTGAAAAATTCTTCCAATTTCTTCAATCTGAAATTGATCAAACATGCAATCAAGATGTATTGATAATTCCTGGTGATTAGAATGCAAAGGTTGGAAACAAAGAGGAAGGATCAGTAGTTGGAAACTATGGCCTTGGTGAGAGAAATGATGCTGGTCAACATGGTCACATGTTTTACAAGACCAAAATATCTCATTGCAGATATATTTTTCAGCAACATAAAAGGTAGTCACCTATATACCTGGACCTCACCAAATGGAAAACACAGGATTCAAATTGACGACATCTGTGAAAAGAGATGATAAAGACTCAATATCATTAGACAAAACAAGAACAGGGGCAGACTATGGAACAGACCATCAGTTGCTCACATGCAAGTTAATGCTGAAGCTGAAGAAAATAAAAACAAGTCCACAAGAGCCAAAATATGACCTTGAGTATATCTCACAAGAATGTAGAGATGGTTTCAAGAACAGATTTGATGCACTAGACACTAATGACTGAAAACAACAAGAGTTGTGATATGAATGATGAAAAACAGCCTACATGAAGAAAGCAAAAGGTCCTTAAAAAGACAGGGGTAAAAAAGGCCAAAGTTGATGTCAGAAGAGAGACCCTGAAACCTGCTCTTGAGCATTGTTGTTGTTGTCATGTGCCATTGAGTCAGTTCTGATTCATCGTTACCTTGTATATGGTTTCCTTGATTCATTGTTATTCGATAGCACCAACAGCAACATACGGTTTCCAAGAACAGCTGGTGGGTTTGAACTGCTGACTTTGCAGTTACCAGTCCAGTGCTTATCCTACAATATCTCACCAAGACTCACTTCTCCTGAGTGTAGAAAAGTAAAAAGGAAGAAATGAGGAAGCAAAAAAAAATGAATAGAAAATTTCAAGGGCAACTCGAAAAGATAAAATAAAGTATTAAAATGAAGTATTCAAAGATCTGGAGTTAGAAAAAACAAAATGGAAGACAGCATGCTCAGCATTTCTGAGCTGAAAGAACTGAAGAAAAAAAATTCACGCCATGACTTATAATACTGAAGGATTCTATGGGCAAAATAACAAATGGTACTGGAAACATCAAAAGAAGATGGAATGAAAACACAGAATCACTGTACTGAAAATAATTGGTTGATGATCAGTCATTTCAAGAGGTACCATATGATCAAGAACCAGTGGTACTGAAGGAAGAATCCCAAGCTGCACTGAAAGCATTGGCGAGCAACAAGGCTCTGGGAATTGATGGAATACAAATTGAAATCTTTCAGCAAACTGATACAGCACTGGAGGCTCTCATTCATCTATAACAAGAAATTTGGAAAACAGTTACCTAACCAACCAGTTGGAAGAGATCCATATTTGTGCCCATTCCAAAGAAATGTGACCAAATGGAATGTGGAAATCATCAAACAGTATCAGTAATATCACATATAAATAAAATTTTGCTGAAGATAATTTTAAAACAATTGCAACAGTTTATAGGGAGCTGCTAGAAATTCAAGCTGGATTCAGAAGAGGACTTGGAATGTGGGATATCCTGCTAATGTCAGATGGATCTTGGCTGAAAACAGAAAGATGTTTACTTGAGCTTTTTTGACTATGCAAAAGCATTCAACTGTGTGGATCATGACAAACTATGGCTAATATTGTGAAGAATGAGTACTGGACACTTAATTGTACTCTTGAGAAACTGGTGCATAGACTAAGAGACAATCATTCCCACAGAACAAGGGGATACTAAGTGGCTTAAAATTAGGAAAGGCGTGCATCAGGCTTGCA
>NW_006408582.1:14748619-14750546 GCF_000296735.1 Chrysochloris asiatica
ATGGAGAAGAGATTAAAGTTGTTACAGACTTCAATTTGATTGGCTCCACAATCAATGCTCATGGAAGGAACAATCAAGAAATCAACATATTGCATTAGGCAAATCTGCTGCACAAGACCCCTTGAAAGTTCAAGAGCACAAGATGTCACTTTGAGGACTAAGGTGCGCCTGGCCCAAACCATGGTATTTTCAATCGCCTCAAATTGCACAATGAATAAGGAAGACCATATAAGAATCAATGCATATGAATTTTGGTGTTGGAGAAGAGTATTGAAAGTACCATGAATTGCCAGAAGAACAAACAGATCTGTCTGGGAAGAAATACAGTCAGAATGCTCCTTTAAAATGAGGATGGCTTGACTTTGTTAGGAGGGTCCAGTCTCTGAAGAAGGACACCATGCTTAGAAAAGTGGAGGGTGAGTGAGAAAGAGGAAGATCCCCAACAAGATGGATCGACAAAGTGGCAACAACAATGGGCTCAAACATAACAATTGTGAAGATGGTGCAGGACTGGGCAGTGTTTCATTCTGTTATGCATGGGGGTCACTGTAAGTCAGAACTGACTGAACAACAACACATTTTAAAAAATGTATTAGGAGTTTCCTCGGGGCCTAGCCACTGGAGTGGGTTAAAAAATAAGTCACCTATTCCTATATACATATTTGTATGTAAATATATCCATGTACATAATTGTTGTTGTTGCTAAGTGCTTTGGAGTCAATTTCAACTCATGGCAATCCTGTATAGGGTTTCCAGGGAGTGGCTAGTGGGTTTGAACTGCCAATCTTATGTTAGCAGCACAATGCTTATCCAACAGTGCCACACCAGGATTCCATGCATAATAGAGCAAGCCGAAAAATCAAACCCACAAGCATCAAATCAATTCTGACTCATAGTGACCCTATATAGGATAAATGTTTATTGGCATAGACAACCTCATATTTCTCTCACAGAGTGGCTGGTGTGTTTGAACTGCTTTCCTTGTAGTTAACAGTCCATTGTTTATCCTTATAGGAGGCAAAATTATGTAAATTTCTTAGCCATAACCAAACACCTTCAAGGGAAGTGAGTCACTCGCTGGCCTTGTAAGCTTAGGCCATAGTCTTGGAGAATATCAGGGTTCATTAGTCTAACATAGGCCACAAAGACATTGTTCTACATCCTTCTTTGGTAACTAGCAACAGGGGCCTTAAAAGCTTGCAAGTGGCCATATAAGGTGCAATTATTTGTTTCTTCCCGTCTGGAGGACAAAAGAGTGAAGAGTCAGACTCGGGTGACCATTAGTACACAGTACCAGTTGTCCAGGTAAGCAATAATAATAGCCTGGATATATTGAGTTTCTGGGCCTGGGGGATCAGGACCATAGTCTCAGGGGACACCATGGTCAATTGACATAAGATAGGCCACAAAGACAATGTTCTACATCCTACTCTGATCTTAAAAGCTCAAATGGGATCTTAAAAAAAATCCACTGGGATCTCAAAAGCTCATCTAAGGTACAACTATTGGGTTCTCCATGTGTGAAAAAAGGAAGAGTATTGAAAATTGAAGATGCTTGGAATCAATTAGTCCAATGGACTAATGGTTCACATGAACATCAGTTCCATGACTCTGAGACCAGAAGAACTAGATGGTTCTTGACTTCCACTCAAACTGCTCTGGAAAGGATCACATTAGAAGGTCTCTGATAGAGTGGGAAACAATGTGGAACAAAACTCAAAATTTTTAAATGACCAGGATTACTGGTCAGAAAGAGACTGGGGGAGCCTGAGACTATGGGCTTTGGTTATCTTTCAGACATGGAATAGAAATTACCCTCATGACCCAATTTTCAGCCAAGTAGTAAATAGGTTGTATTCTTTCACCATACTTATTCAACCTGTATGCTGAGCAAATAATCTGAGAAGATGGGTTCTAGAAGAAAAAC
>NW_006408582.1:14751215-14756927 GCF_000296735.1 Chrysochloris asiatica
GTGTTTGGTAAGGTGGAGGATCAGAGAAAAAGAGGAAGACCCCCAGTGAGATGGATTGGCCAAGTGGCAGCATCAATGGGCTCAAGTGTGGCTACAGTAGTGAGGTTGGCCCGGGATCAGGCAGTTTCATTCTGCTGTGCATAAGGTCACTATGAGTCGGTACCAACTCGATGGCACCTAACAACAGCAACAAGTAAATAGGTATATAGTGGGGACAACAACATTAGTGAGGTATGTTAACCATGAAATAGAGGACAGAGTTCAGAAAAGTTGGGAAGTAGGGTGGAATGGAAATAAGAACCACAGGGAGGAAGTGGGATAGCTGTTGTTACATGGAGGGGATTATATTGCAATCAAGAAGATGAAACAAAGCATATGATTTGTTGAATGTAAACCTTCACTCAATTCACAATAAAAAGTTTAAAAAAATAATAGCCTGGATCAAGATGGTGAGACATGTGGATAGATTTGAGATTATTTTGGAAATAAAATTGACAAGCTTACTAATGGGTTAGATATGGGCTTGAGGGAAAAGGAAAACCAAGAATGGTTTTTCTTGTTTTCTCACCATCTGGAGCAAAGAGGGGTGAAAACATATAGAAACAATTGGTCCAGAGAACTAATGGACCATGTGAACTTCAGCCTCCAAAACCCTGAGACCAGAAGAACTAGATGGTGCCCAGCTTCCACATTGACTGCTCTGAAAACAGACCCCAATAGAAAGTCCTGAGTACAGTGGGAGACAATGCAGAGCAAAACTCAAAATCATAAAAATGACCTAACTTGCTGGTTTGATAGAGACTGGTGGAACCCCTAAGATTTTGGTCCCTACTCACTCTTCAGGCCTGGTACTGAACTTACTCCTATGGCTCAACTTTGAGCCAAATAACAGACAGACCTATAAGGTGAACAATAATGCCAGAGGTACATACTCCTTAGCACAGTCAACCATACAAGATCAAATGGACAGAAGGCAGGAATTAATAGGAAAGAAGGACGAATGGAAATGGAAACACAGGAAGGAAGTGGGAAGAGTCCTGTTGCATTGTGGGACTGCAAACAATGTCATAAAGCAAAACGCAGATGAACTATTGAGTGGAAAACCAACTTGCTCTGTAAACTTTCATGAAATCACAATTAAAAGTTTTTTAAAGAATCACCACCACTATCAGTCGGTCTTCGAGTAAACACCAGCTCATGGAGATTTCTTGTGTGGCAGAGAACTAATTTCATAAGGTTTTCAACGGCTCCTTTTCAAAAGTTGACACCAGACTTTTTTTCTCAGGCACCTCTAAGTGGAACCAAGAACCTCCAGCACTTTGGTTAATAGCGAAGTGCATTAACTATTTGTTGTTGTTGTTGTTGTTAAATGCTGTTGAGTCAATTCTGACTCGTTGTTGTTGTTAGGTGCCATTGAGTCGGTACTGATATAGTGACACAAACCACTGCCTAGTCCTGCGCCAACCTCACAATTGTTGCTACATTTGAGGACATTGTTGCCACATTAGAGGACATTGTTGCTGCCACTGTGCCAATCCATCTCTTTCTGGGTCTTTTTTTTCCGACCCTCCACTTTACTAAGCATGATCTCCTTCTCCAGGGACTGGTCCCTCCTGATAATATGTCCAAAGTATGAGAGACAAAGTCTGGCCATCCTGGCTTCCAAAGAGCATTCTGGCTGTATTTCTTCCAACACAAACTGGTCCATGGCACCTTTGATATTCTCCTCCAACACCATAACTCAAATGTATCAATTCTTCTACAGTTTTCCCTATTCAATGTCCAACTTTGCCATGCATATGAAAATACCATGGCTTGGGTCAGGCGCCTCTTAGTCCTCAAACTGACATCTTTGTTCTTCAACACTTTAAAGAGGTCTCATGTAGCAGACTTGCCTGATACTACTATACATTGCTTGATTTCTTGACTGCTGCTTCTGTGAATGTTGATTGCTGATCCTAGCAAAATGAAGTCTTTGATAGCTTCAATATTTTCTTCATTTATATGGATATTGTTTCTTGGTCCCGTGGTGAGGATGTTTGTTTTCTTTACATTGAGATGTAACCCATACCAAACGATGCTGTATTTGATCTTCATTAGTAAGTATTTTAAAACCTCTTCTCTTTCATCAAGGAAGGTTGTATCATCTGCATATCACAGGTTGTTAATGAGTCTTCCTCCAACCCTGATGCCACATTTTTCTTTATAAAATCGAGTTTCTTAGATTATTTGCTCAGACTCAGATTGAACATGTATGGTAAAAATAAATAAATAAATAAAAAATACAGTCCTGGCACACACCTTTCCTAATTTTACACCATTCAGTGTTCCCTTGTTCTGTTTGTATAACTACCTCTTGGTCTATATACAGGTTCCTGACGAGCACAATTAAGTGTTCCAGAATACTCATTCTCTGCAATGTTGTCCATATCTTCTCATGATCCACACAATTGAAAGCCTTTTCTTAGTTAATAAAGCACAGATAAACATCGTTTTGGTATTCTCTGCTTTCAGTCAAGAACCATCTAACGTCAACAATGATATCCCTCATTCTACACCCTTTTATAAATCTGGCTTGAATATATGAAAGTTCTCTGTTCCCCAGATGATCTCTAAATTCAGGTGGGATATGTGCTGGAGAAGGATGTCATGCTGGGTAAGATAGAGGGTCAGAGAAAAAGAGGAAGACCCCCAACGAGATGGATCAGCCAGGTGGCATCATTGATGGTGTCAAGTGTGGCAGCGGTAGTGAGGTTGGCCCAGGATCAGACATTGTTTCATTTTGCTGTGCATGAGGTCGCTATGAGTTGGTTCCGACTCGATGGCACCTGACAACAACAACAACATGTGCAAGATCATATTTTGGCTATAGTGGACTTGCTTTAATTTTCTTCAGCTTTGATTGCATGTGTGGTCAATTTCAGACTAAAGTATTTGGTAGAATTCTTCAATTTCATTGTCACTGACTTTGGTGGTTGGTGAGTAAATTTGAATAATAGTGGTTTTAATTGGTCTTCCTTGTAGGCATATGGATATTATCCTATCACAGACAGTTTTGTACTTTAAGACACATCTGTCAGTTCTTTTTGATGATGAATGCAATGCCATTCCTCTTTAATTCGTCATTCCCAAGATAGTAAACCATGTGATTGTCAGATTCAAAATGACCAATACCAGCCCATTTCAGCTCACTAATGACTAGGATATCGATCTTTATGAGTTCCATTTCATTTTTGACAATTTCCAATTTCCCCAGATTTATGCTTATTACATTCCATGTTCTGATTATTAATGGATGTTTACAGCTGTCTCTTGTCATTTTGAGTTGTGCCCCATCAGCAAATGAAGGTCCCTAAAGCTTTCTTTCATTCTTGTCATCAGAGTCAACTCTACTTTGAGGGGCAGCTCTTCCCCAATCATATTTTGAGTGACTTCCAACCTGAGGGGCTCATCTTCTGGCACTATATCTGACAATATTCTGGTGCTCTTCATCATGCTTCAATATTCAATATTCTGGTGCTGACAGTGTTCCACTGTTATTCATAAGGTTTTCAGTGACTATTTGTCAGTAGTCTGTCTCTCTTTCTCCCTTGTCTGTCTTCATCTAGAAGCTCAGTTGAAATTTGTCTGCTACTGGTGATCCTGCTGGTATTTAAAATACCCATGGCATAGCTTCCAGAATTATACCAACACTCAAGCCACCACAGTATACCAAACTGACAGACACGTGGTTTAGACTCATAATGACCCTATATAGGATTCTCAAGGAGCAGCTGGTGAGTTTGAACCACTGGCCTTGCAGTTAGCAGTCCAGTGGTTATACTATAGCATCACACCAGGATTTCTTAACCATTTGTACTACCCAGGAACTCCTGAAAATTACAAGAAAATACAAATCACCAAAACTAAAATAAAGATGAGCCATACTTAGACTAACAATCTTCCTCAACTTTACTTTTTGACTTGGTGGGGGGTGGGGGACACCCTGATCATTCTCTACCCCTTTCTGACCTCTCCCATAAGACCCCTACTATAGCTGAAAGTATAACTAACAGTGCTGCCCCTTTTCTTATCAGCAGAAAGCCCAATACTGTGCTGTGGCCTGAACATTCCCACCCTAGGTCTCTCATTTAGGTGGGCCTCCCTGTCTCAACATCCTGTCACTGCCCTGTTGTTGCTGAGGAAGGGGAGGAGGTGATAGATGACTAAACCAAACAAGTGGTCTCCACCTCTGTCCCACTACTGCTCTGGGGCATACAGGCTATTTGGGAGCTGCAGTCTTACTTTTGAAGACTGCCAAGTGGGAAGGCCTTGCACTTTTCAAGCTCCCCATCTCACTCCACTCCCATCATAACAGAAATGGAATGAACCTCGCCTCTCCCTGCCCCTACATGTTAACCTTGACCAAGACCCCAGACTTTAGAAATGCTAAGTGGTTTATACACATATTTCATTTAACTCCTGTTATTGTTGCTGTTAAGTGCCGTCGAGCTGGTTCTGACTCATCATGAGCCTGTATAGGGTTTCTGAAGAGTGGCTGGTGAGTTTGACCTTGAGGTTCAAACAACCTTGCAGTTCAGTTCTTATCCTACAGTGCTACACCAGCCCTTTGTTGTTGTTGTTAGGTGCCATCAAGTTGGCACTGACTCATAGTGACTCTATGCACAACAGAATGCAACACTGCCCGTTCCTGGGCCAACCTCACACTGTTGCCATGCTTGAGCCCATTGCTGCTCCCATGCTGCCAATACAACTCTCTGGGGGTCTTCCTCTTTTTCAATGACCCTCCACCCTACCAAACATGATCTCCTTCTCCAATTACTGGTCCCTTCTGACAACATGTCCAAAGTATGAGAGATGAAGCCTGGCCATCCTGGCCCTTACTAGTCCATTATTTCCAATTGCATTTGAAGGATGGGAAAATCTAGGCTTAGAAAGGTTAAGAAATCCCAAGTTCCTCTAGCCAGTAATCAATAGAGTTAGTGTGACCTGATGCTATTAAATTGCCAGCCTCTGTGTGTGTGTGTGTGTGTGTGTGTGTGTGTGTGTGTGTGTGATCTCAGAAAAAAGAGGAAAGAAGAAGAGGATCTATAAGATTTGAGTTCTGGCTCAGCTATGCACTGAAGTCACTTAAATTCACTATATGTAAAAGGGGGGAAGATAAAACTGTTTCTCAGGATTTTTAGAAAGATTAAATGAGATGGTGCATAAAAATATTCAGACTCTTGGTGTGGTAGTATCAGCATTGGACTATGAACCACAAGGTCAGTGGTTCAAACCCACCAGCCACTCCTGGAAAACCCTATACAGTGTCACTATGAGTCAGAACTGACTTAAAGGCACTTAATAACAGCAACAACATGCACACTATTCAGCATGCATATGTTCTCAATAAATACCTACTTAAAAAAAAAAAGTCAGTCACCAAAAACACTATGGAGCTCAGTTCTATTCGGACACACATGGGATCGCCAGGAATAGGAATTGACTTAAAAATTACTGTTTAAAAAAATAAGGACCCTGCCTTCCTCGGATGGTGGCTGTTTATGCTGGACGTGTGGCCAGAGACGGGTAAGGATCACGTGGAACCTTGGCAACTTAAGACACAGAGCCATTGCCATGCTGCAATGAGTTTCAATGACTGGTAAGACTGAGGAATTCGTACTGACCGCCTAAGACAGGCAGCGTCCCTTAAACAAACAATAAATAAGG
>NW_006408582.1:14757414-14773659 GCF_000296735.1 Chrysochloris asiatica
AAACTACCAGTTCTTCCATGGAAGAAAGATGAGGCTTTCTGCTCCCGTAAAGATTTACAGCCTCAGAAACACTGCAGGGTCACTAAGAGTCGGAACCGACTCCACGGTACTTAACAACAACAGTCAAGCAAGGCGAGTGACCATATCATGAAGCCAGGGATTACCTGTTTTCAGTATTGTCACCATCATCACAAGCTTTTCTGAAAGCACCACTATGTGCAGAACTACAGCATTCTGTTCAGATTTCTGACAAGTGCACACTTGATTTGTGGAGAGAAATGAACTTTGTAAGAGGTGTACCCTGAGAATTATCTAGTAATAAGTGGTTCTGTGATTCAGAGAGGACAGGAGATCATGGCAATATAGGATTTTCTAGATATGGTGGATCTGACTATATTTTGAAGGGTGGGTAGGACTTGAATGAGCCAAAGAGAAGCTGTTTCAGGCATGTTAGGAAGAGTGTACTGATTGCTGTTGCTTTTCGATTTCACTGTCATTATTATTTGTTGTTGTTAGTTGTCATCAAGTCAGTGCCAACTCATGTCGACCTCATTGTGTTCAGGATCAACCTACTCCATTGGGGTTCTCAAGGCTGTGACATTTTAGAAGCTCATGCCAAACCTATACTTCTAGCTGGATTTGAACAATCCACCTTTCAGCTAGCAGTCGATCACTTATGATTTGTGCCACCCAGGGATACCCTGATCAGGGAAATTAGGAATCAAGACATGGAGGCAAAAATTTGAGGATGCAGCAAAATTGAGAAGAAATGCTGGGAGATGGTATGGAATTGAACTGGTCCTGGGAAGTCAGGGGGTATGTGAGAAACATGCCCAGAGGAGGCAAAAAGGAAATCAGAAAGCACTCAGGCTTTGTGGAGATATCCAAGCCAAGGGAATGTACATGGACCTTTGGAAGCACTTCTTCCTTCTCCCTCTGGTGAGTTGATGCTCTCACCTGTTATGAGTTGAGTGAATCATGTCAATTGGCACTTCCTTGATTAACTTCTTTTGTGGAACCTTCGGTACAGCATGCACTTGCTTCCCCCTAATAGCTGGTGCGCTCACCATCCCACTGGGAGAGGTGAAAGCTGTCCTGACATTATAATAGGCTTAGGAGAAGGAAATGCTATCATCTGTGATTGTGACAGCAGTCTCCAAACCCTGCCAGGTAACGTTAGCAACTTTCTAGTCTTCCTTGTCCTATTAATTAGGAGAATCTATCTCACAGAGCTGGGCAAAGAATCTCAGAAAACAGCTCTTCAACCTTCATAACTAACTAGTAGAACCAGTAGCATTTCATATTCATCTTAAAGAGACCTTTGGGTTTGAGAGCTGTGTATGAGTGCTCTTTGCAGGGTGGGAACAAGAGGAATTGCCGGTGTCACAGGAAACAAGGATTTATCTGCATGGATCTTCAATGGCCTCCAAACTTTCTAACTCTTCAGCCACTGGAGTCAAAATGCATCTGTTCAATCCCCTTCCCCAGGCCCTTCTCAGGATTCAGGACATGTGTCTAGGTGTTGGGGTGTCTTCACACTTCAATATAAATATTTGTGAACATGGGAGTTAAGAATCAGCAAAATCAGCTGATGGTAGAGTCCCCTCCCCCATTTTTTGTTTTTTCTATTCCCTGTAAATTGTGTACAGTAATCAAACTTTAAGCCACCTGAGATGAAATAATTACTTAACCATCGAATAAGACAAAATGATTCAACAAATGACAATGAGGCCTCGTGATCTACAGAGCAGATGCACTCAGTGTACCATATTATAATGTGCTAATACAAGATTGGCAGCGCAATAATAGGAGCGAACAGCAATTCAGCCGATAATTCCAAACCAAATGTGAGGCTGTCCACAGAACTCAATTCCTAGCAGGCTGCAAAATTAGAGGTAACACCACGCAAGGTTCAAGACGACTCATTAGCAGGTTGGCAGAGTATTTCAGGAGCAAATTTGTCTGTCGAAGGAACTAATTTTGTGCCATCTTAGGCTCAACATTTTTTTTTTTTAATGTGCAGATCCCACCAGCCCTGGTGAGGAAAGCAGATCTGGTCATAGTCCCTTGGGGCTCAGTGTGGTGTCTAGCGACCACCTTTGAGCAGTCAGTATTAGGCGGGTTTGTCGGGGGGTTAAAGGGTATGGCACAAAATCAACTGAGATAAGAGTGACAAACACTACTCGGACAACCTAAACATGAATGAATGATGGGACTTGCCCACGCTTCTCTGGGGCTAATCCCTCACCATCAGGGATTTGGATCAAAGACAGAATGAAAGGCCTGATCAAGATCCTTCCAGGTCCTGCATTTCTGAACCTCCAAATAAGCGTCCTAAGAAGGCAGTGTGGTTCAGTGGCAGACTTCTCACCTTCCGTGTAGGAAGCCAAGGTTCGATTCCCAGACAATGCACCTCATGTGCAGTCACAATCCATCTATCACTGGAGGCTTGCGTGTTGTTACTATGCTGAACAGGTTCCAGCAGAGCTTCCAGACCAGATGAACTAGGAAAAAAGATCTGGCAAGCTACTCTCAAAATTCAGTCAAGAAAAACCCTATGGTTTCCAAGAGTTTGATCCTATGTTGTTGTTCTGTTGAGTTGGTTCGAACTCGTAGTGACCCTGTATAGGGTTTCATAGGAGAAGCTGGTGAGCTTAAACCACTTACCTTGTGGTTCAAACTGACTTTGTAATCCAGCACATTAACCTATAGTACCATACAAGAACTCCTTGATACTATTGATCCTATGGTGCCTGGGATTACCAGGAGTCAGTGCCAACAGAACATCAACACCACCAACAACAAATAAGATCGTGGCCGTGCTTTGTAGCAGATGTCCCTTCATGGGCCACATCTTCAGCTGCTTTCTCTCCTGGACCCATATTTACTTCACGCCTGTTGGAGGTCTTCCCCTGTCCCTTACCCAGAATGTGGTAACACAATTGTGTGCACATGACAAAAAGCCATAGTACATATCCCAACACCACACTGATTCCTGGATTTACAGTCAGGAAGGGAAGACACCCATCTCCCTGTAGCTGGTGGACCCATTGCCAGCCTTCTCTGACTCTTCACAGTCCAAGGTGGCCTGGTGTGAGCAGCATCAGTTATGTTGCTGGTACTGACAATTGACAGGTTTTCTTCAAGTATGACTCCAAAATCCTATGTCCCTTGGTTCTCCCAATAGCAGCTCGTGTGGCCTTGGCCAGGCTGCTGTACTTTTCTAGGCCTTGGTTTCCTCCCAGATCTAAATGCTTCATTTCTCTGGATCGTTGTGGAAAAGGATGGGGGCAAAGCAACAGAAAAGATAATGAGATTTGTGGGACTTTCTCTAACCTTCACATTAAGCCACAAAAACTAGAGAAACCTCCCAAGTCTCATCAGCATTTCTGCTTCTTCTATGTTGAAGCACTCATAGTTACCATTATGATGATCAAAGTAACAGTAATTTAGCATCTACAGGGTGACCAGGCTTTTACATGTCTTTCCTTATTTACTTTTTACAACAATCCTATGGTGGAATAGTCAGTCTATTAGACCACTGTATAAATGGGGCGCACTGCCTGTCTGTGTGCTTGTCGTACTGTGGTGGCTTACATATCACTGTGATACTGGATACCAGTATTTCAACTACTATCAGCAAGATCACCCATGGTGGATAGATTTCAGTGACCTTCCAAACAAACACAGATTAGGAAAAAAGACCTGGCAACTTACTTCTGAAAACTGGTCATTGAAAACCCTGTGGAGCATAACAGAATATGGTCTGATATCATGTTGGAAGTCCATCAGAGTACACAATGGCCACAGCAATGGATTTGACCATATCAAAGACCATGACTGACATTTCATTATGTTCTATACAAGATCACCATGAGTCAGAACTGACTTGACAGCAACTAGCAACAACAGCAGTATAAGTGGGGAAACTGAGCCTTAGAGAAGTTAAGTCCTTTGTTCACTTGCTAGTGGCCATACAAGTAATAAATAACAAAGCCAGGCCCCCCACAGTCTCATTCCTAATTGCTGTACTCTGCTTCCTCCCTCTGTCAGGGGCAGGAACATCCAACAAGGATTTGATGAACTCATTCCTTCTTTCAGCAAATGTTGTTGTCCATCAGATACCTCGTGTGGTTTTAGTCACTAGGGAAGCACAACTATGAATGAGACAGTCAAGGTCCCTGAGTGGGAGCAGTCCTCTTGATTCTGCGAGACAGACAAGAGGAAAGGAGATGGGTAAACACACAACAGCCTTAGAAAGCACAGGTTGGACAGACTCTGGTCCTCTCTAGGCCTACCAGATGGGAATCTCTTAACACTTGTGGCCTGACTGTATAATCTGACAGTTGTCAGGCCCTCAGTTACCAGGCCACTCTCCCTGAGGACTCTGAGAATCACCAAGTCTGGGTCCAAACAGGTGAACATAAACCCAATCTGAATATTTAAAACAGAGGAGTTTTAATTCAGGGCATTGGTTACACAAGCAATTGGGAGATCTGAAGCAAACAGAGGATGGAAGACTACCCAGATACTAGCAATGGCAGGAAGTCAGTACTACCTCCAGATTGGAGGAACAAAGACAGTGTAGAGTTAATTGGATGCAGGGGCGTGGGTGTTCCTGTAGAGCTGGAGTCACATGAGGCCTAGTAGACCTCACCGTGGCCACAGACACAGTCCATGACTGAGAGGCTTCTTTCTTCTCCTTGTCATGTATCTTTCAGTCATTGTCTCCCCATGAGCCAACCCAGGATAAATACAGTTGATATGGGAAGTCTGGGAAGTGTAGCCAGCAGGGGTCAGTCCTCACATCTCAGATTCTTCCTTGTGGAAGATCATCATGAGGCAGAACTAGCTCAACAGCAACAAAACAAAACAAAAAAACATAGTTGGGGAAACTGAGGCTTAGAGACTCAAAGCAGGCTCAAGCCAACTTCTGAGAAAAGTTTTGGGTTGATGTTTGTTTTAGTCATCTAGTGCTGCTATAACAGAAATACCACAATGGGTGGCTTTAACAAATGAATATATTTTCTTGCAGTTTAGGAAGTGAAAGGCTTTCTCTCTCAGTCAGCTGTGGAGAAAGGTCCTTGCCTCTTCAGCTCGTTTCCTGGTACCATGAAGAGCTCCAAAGGGCTTGACATCTCTCTTCCTCCCATCTCTGCTTTTCTGGCTTTGTTGGCTTAATCTTTTTATATCTCAAAAGAGATTGACTTTAAGACACACCCTACACTAATCCTGTCTCATTAACACAACAAACACCACCCATTCCCAAATGGGAATATAACCACAGGCATTATTGTTGATGTTGCTAAGTGCCATGGAGTGGGTCCTGACTCATAGCAACCCTGTATAGGGTTTCGAAGGAGTAGTTGGTGGGTTTGAACCACCACCTTGCAGTTTAATAGACCTTTTAGTCTAGTGATTATTTTACAGCACCACACCAGGGGGATTCCAAACCACAGGCATGTTGTTGTTGTTGTTGTTGTTGTTGTTGTTGTTGTTAAGTGCCATTGAGTCAATTCTGACTCATAGCGAACCTGTACAGGGTTTCTGTGGAGCAGTTGGTGGGTTTGAACCACTGACCTTGTGGTTCAAAGTCTAGTGCTGATCCTACAGCACCACACCAGAAGTCCACAGGCATAGAGGTTAGGATATAGAATACATATTTTTTTTGGGGGGAGACACATTTCAATATATAACAAGGTTTAAGAATTATCCTAACCTCCCCCCCCCCCATTGTTCCCGTGTTCATCCAGCCTTCAAAGGTGGATCTGGGTTCCATTGAAGGTCTCAGGGCCTACAAAAGCTCCCTGCTGGCACCAGGGACATCGCTTGCCCTCAACAGAGACTGGCACTGGGGCTCATCCCCATCAGCGTTTCAGCTGGCCCATTCCCTCTCTCACTGCTAGACCTTGGGCAACTTAGCACCCCTTTCTGCATGGCTAAATGAAGACAAGGAAAGGGAGATATCCTCTTCTTGTTTTTTGTCTCTCTGAGACTGAAGAGGAGGGGTGATGGTGGTGGTTATGTGCTGTGGAGTTGATTCTGACTCATAGTGACCCTGTACAGGGTTTCCAAGGCTGTAAATATTTACGGGAGCAGAATGCCTCATCTTTCTCCCACGTAACAGCTGGTAGTTTCGAACTGCTGACCTTGCGGTTCGCAGCCCAATTCGTAACCACTACGCTACCAGAGCTCCTTGAAGAGGAGGGGGAGGACATGTGTATATGAAGAGTGCTGGGGGAGAAGGGCACAGATCATCTTTAGATGTCTGTCATTTAGTTTAGTGGAGTTGGAATGCACCTACTATGTGGTAGGCACTTTTACTAAAGGGATAGAAACTACTCTGTAAGGGTCTCAGGTCAAGTGTTAGAAAAAATACAAACACACATTCTGTTATAAAAGGAAAGGCAACAAGTGTAAAGCAGAATACGTAGACAACTGCCTGCAGAGTGCTTTTGAACACTTTTTCCTTTTAAACTCCAGGGCAGCCATCCACAGCCCTTGTCTCTCTGTCTTCCATCTACAGGCACCCCGTCTACATCTTCCTTCCAGAATAATAACAATACCTCACATTTACATAGCCACTTGAGCCTCTCAGAGTACATTCATATTTAATTTGGCCCTTGCAAAAACCCTTTGAAGAAGATTGACAGGGACATTTAGTGATGCAGACAAGGTTACACCAGTACTTCCTGACAGAGGTGAAGGCAGACTGGGGCTTCTCTCTCCTTAGTGGAGTTGTCCTGAATGCCCTCATGCCCCAGTGCTCCTTACTTTGTCATCCATTGCCGCCCCCGCCCCATTCTGTGCTGTCTGGACCCAGGCCCAGAACAGAGCTTCAGAGGGAGGAATCGACCCTGTTGTCTGCTTGCTGCACTGTCCTCCTCAGCCTCTCTCTGAGTCCTGGGTTTGAGTAGAGTTATTACAATTTCAAGGAGTCCTAATGGCACAACAGTGAAGTGCTCAGCTATTCACACCTACCCAACAGCTCTGAGGAAGAAAGACGTGGTGATCTGCTTCTTAAAGATTAAAGCCAGCCAAACCCACTGCCATCAAGGTGATTCAGACTCATAGCAACACTTTCGTAGGGTTTCCAAGGTGATATATCTTTATGAGAGCAGAAAGCCTCCTCTTTCTCCTACAAAGCTGGTAGATTTCAACTGCTGGCCTTGTGGTTAGCAGCCCAATGTATAGCCCACCAGGCCACCAGATTGGTGGTTAGTTGTGTGCCACTGAGTCAGTTCCAACTCCTAATTACCCTATATAGGGTATCCAAGGTTATAAATCTTTAAGAGAAAATCTAATCGCTCTCCTGCAGAGGGACTGGTAGATTCAGACTGCTGACCTTGTGTTAGCAGCTTACCTCATAATCTTCTATACTACCAGGCCTCCTATAAAGATTACAGCCTAGAGAATCCTATGGAGCAATTCTACTCTATCATATGAGGTGACTACAAGTCAAAATCAACTCCTTGGCACCCAGCAACAACATTCCAATTTGAAGCCAAACTCTGCTTCTCAGTCTGAGAGATCTAAACGAACAATGTTTTCAGCTACAGAAGCAAAAATGGCAATTACCACCCGCTTCATGCAAAGGCAATATATCTCTCTGTCTATGAATCTTGGGGTCCTGGTGTCCTGGTGTGGGCTAATGCACTGGATTACAAAGCCAATTTGAACTCCAAGGTCATCAGTTCAAGCTCACCAGCTGCTCCTCAGAAACCCTATTCAGGGTCACTATGGGTCAGAACTGACTCAGAGACACACAACAATCATGAGTCCTAGTGTGGTGCTGTAGGATAAGCACTGAATTGCTAACCACAAGGTCAATGATTCAAACCCATCAGCCACTCCTCAGAAACCCTATACAGGGTCACTATGAGTCAGAACCAACTTGCTGACACTTAACAAAAACAGCAAGCACCATGGAGTAAACATACCAGAAAAAAATGTTTTCTTTTCTGTGAGGAAGGATGCAGACCTGAAAATCTCAGAGACAATTGCATTGCTGGTACACATGTATGTTTAATCATGCAGTCTTGTTTTAAAGCACATGTGTACACCAGGGCCTGCAAGCACAGCTCCACCAACATGAAGCCCACCAGTGCCACATTCACTGTCCTCTCTACTCAGCAGTGTGATATGGAGTGAGGGTACCTATGTCATGGTCCTGCTCAGTCTCTAACTGGCTGTGTGGGACTGGGAATGTTGCTTACCCTCTCTGTACCTCAGTTTTGTCTTCTGCAAATTGAAGAGCTTGAACTTGATCATCTCAAGGTCTATCCACAGCAGAGGATACACCACATCAGCAAATGCTACATGTACAATTTGGTGACATTGTTGACATTCATCAAGCTATAGGACTGCTCTGTTTGTGCTATCCCAAATGCAAAGTCTTGGCCCCTAATCCTCTCATTTAACCTTTTGGGATGCTGTTGTCAATATGATCCCACATAGATAAATCTGGGAGATGGCATAATGGTCAAGGAAGGCATAATTTACTAATTAGGCTTAACTGTTGTTTGGTGTAATACAAACTTCAAGGAAAAGTTTTGTTTTGTGGTTTAAGGTTTAAAAATAATCTCAGGACAATAATTTTCAGGATTCATCCAGTTTCCATGGTTCCAAAAAGTCTGAATTCCACTGAGCAATTGAAATTTGATGCCTTTTCTACCGCCTTTTGATGAGGATTCTTCTGTAGAATCTTAGAATCTTCTAAGAACATTGAGAAATTGTAGCCAGGCACCATCCAGTACTCATGGCACAGGAGGTAGATATTCAGGTTGGCAATGTTTCCTCTCCCAGGTCTGGTTCTTCTTCTTCCTCTGCTACTCCAGATGGATGGAGACTTATTGTTGTTGCTACGATGGCTGCGTGGAAGCTTTTAATACCCCAGGTACTACACACAAAGACTAGGAGGTAGAACCGATGTACTGAAAAGCAATATTTGGCCAACCGACTGAGATGTTCCATGAAATCGTGGCCCTAAACTACCTCTTTTGATGTTCCTTGGAGGGTAATTTCTTTTAAGAGATGGTCATCTCTTCCTACTGGGTTTTAATCTCATCTCTGCTTCTAACTGATTTAGGCATCTATGACACATTTATCGAGCACCTCTTTTGTTCCAGGCCCTCTGCTAGGCTTGCTTGACTCTGGGGAGCTCCATGACTCTGGGGAGCTCACATCCAGAAGCAGATACATCACAATAAACATGTTAAGTGCTATTTCAGAGCTATACACTCTTTTTTTTTTTTTAATGTTTTATTGTGAATTATGTGATAGTTTACATGGGAAAACATTGGTTTTATATTCATTCTATCGTATATCGTCTCATTACCATGGTTACAATCCCCTCCATGCAATCCTTCCCCCGTGCCCACTAGGTCTTCAGCACACAGTCAGTCTCCCTCTCTGGATCTAAAGTCTCCAGCTGCTCCATTGCTCCACGTCATCATCTCTGGCTCCATTTCAGGCATCACTGCTTCTCTGGGTAGGGTCCCGCTCTCTGCTCTTCTCCCTTGATGGTCCTAGGGACCTCTGCTCTAGACTGAAAAGTTAATCACTCCCCTCCTTGCTATAAAATGTCTACCTTTACATTTCCAACCCTCACAATCAGTCCTGATAACAATTATTCACTATTGTATCACAAGAGACCCATCTACATTTCATTGCATCAGCCCCGCCTAGTCAGATTGAATACTACTCACTGGAGATTCTACCTTCCTCCAGGCCCTCTGGGTCTAGGTTCCCTCTTGAAAGCTTGTAAGCCAGTCACTTCTTGCTTTTGTAGCCCCCCAACCCCCATTTTGGGTAGCCAATGTCCAAGTTGCCCATCCCTGTCTACTCTGTGTGTGGAGGGGGTGGGAATGATTCTTGCTGTTAGGACTTGTTCCCTCTTTTGAGCTACTGCTCCCATAGGTGTAGGTCAAGTTCATCAAATTGTATGAGAATACTTTTTTTTTTTTCCTCTTCTTTTTACTTCTGGTTGAGCTCTGATCATCCAGTCATTGAAGCCAGGACAAGTGGGTATTATCTGCAAGTGTGGGTGTTCTTATGCATATGCCCTCTCTTCTTATCAGCTGTACACTTCACTCTCCACTCTAGTCCTCTGTGGCTATGTCACTGACTCTGGGCCCAAGAGTCCCCAGGTCTTGCCACACTGCTGGCCAACCAGGTCTTCACCCGGGTTCACAGAAGTCTATTGAATGTTGTAGGGCTTAGCTCACTGCTTCATTGCTGTTTTTCCCTCACTTCTCCTTATTGGTGGCTAGTGTGGTCACCAATCATAGCATGTATTCCCATTGAGTCTTAGTCTTGGAAGGGGGTTTGCACTGAGGGGACCCGACCACTTGCCTTGATGTTTCCTGGGCAAGTATGTTGCTTGTTCTTGTAGTAACAGTCAGTCTGCCTATATTGTTTTATATTTTTCCTGTAGGTCTTTCTTTCAAGAAGTATCTTCTGTTCTTCTAGCCACTCCAGGTTGGTCTGCTTGTCCTTTCAAGTGGGAATTTCCCATCTCTGGAGATCAGAGGCATACGCTCTTTCTTGTTAAACAATCTTGCACAGGTCGCTTAAATCTCTATGACTAGTTCTTCGTCTATCAGCTGGAGATCCTTGCCTGCCTGTGGCACTATTTATTAGCTGTAAATAGACTCCAAGATAATAAGAATGCAATGGTGCAATCATTGCAGTAAAGCATTTTCCATGGGTAAGTGTTACTCTTCTCTTTCTGTCATGTGAGAATCTTAAGATACAGTGAACCCCAAAGCCACACTGAGTTGGGGACAAGTACCACCATTTTTAGCTCTTGCTCTTATTCATTATGATAAGATACTTACCAGACCAACATCATTTTAATCCCTATCTCTGGGATCTGCCTACAGTGGCTTGACTCTTTCCCCCTTGGCTTCCAGCTTGGCCTGGATGTTCAGTTTGCTTCTCTGTTGCATGAGCTCCAAGCCTCCCATGTAAACCAGGACATGTACCTCTGTTATGAGCAATTGTGCTTGGTGTAGAGGTGAGGATAGAGGCTGGCCAGGAGAAAAGAGCCCATGTGAGCAATCCAAAGGAGGAAGGTGGGAGACCCTCTTTCTGTCTGACTCTAAATGCAGGAGCACCATGCTCAAGAGAGGGAAACCCTCCGTTCCCTGGCCTATACATTGCAATCAGATATGAGCAATGGATGACTCAGAGCCTCCACTGGCAGCAATCTCACTGGCTCCATATATCAGGTAAATTGAGCAGAAAAGTACTACCAGGAGATTGGGAGCCTTCTGCAACACCACTTCTGGGAGCTTTAACCACCCTTGTCCTCGCTCTGAACATCCACTAACCTACTCTCAGGGACTCGCTGACAGTTCCTATACTGATTTGATCTGTAGGATAAATTGAAGTGGAAGTCTCCACTTAAACACAGTCACAATGACAATTCCCTGCTATCTCTAGACTGATCAGGGATTTAGCCTGTTTCTTGCTATCTATCCATCCTCACTGTCCTCTCATCCTTCTTGGGACGTGCTAGGGCAGCAGACCTCCCAGGCTCTGTGATGGATTCACCTGCAAACATCCATCTTACAGTATAGCATGGGAGAGTTCAAAAGTTTCCTTTCCCAGCCAAGTTAAATTTGGAGGGAATATGACTGCACAGCATGTAACAACAACAACATGTGAGGAAAGGAGTTCTGGTGTGGTTGTTGTTAGGTGCCATTGAGTTGGTACCAACTCATAGCTACCCTATGCACAACAGAACAAAACACTGCCCGATCCTGGGCCAACCACACAATTGTTGCCACGCTTGAGCCCATTAATGCTACCACTTTGCCAATTCATCTCACTGGGGGTCTTCCTCTTTTTCTCTGACCCTCCACCTTACCAAACTTGGTATCCTTCTCTAACGACTGGTCCCTCCACACACGGTTGGTGGTTCAAACCCACCAGCCATTCCTTGGAAACCCAGTACAGAGTCGTTATGAGTCGGTACTTAACAACAACATGAGGAAAGAAATCCCTGGGTGACACAAATGATTTGCACTTGACTACTAACTGTGGTGCAATAGGATAAGCACTGCTTACTGCAAGAATGACTGTCCAAATCCATCAGTCGCTCCTTGGAAGCCCTATGAGTCAGAACTGAGTTGATCACACTTAGCAACAACTAACTGAAAGGTTGGCTGTTCAAACTCAGCCAGCAGAACTGCAGGAGAACGGCACAAAATACAAGAAAACCTATAGAGTTCAATTCTACTCCAAAACACTTGGGGCCGCCAAGAGTAAGAATCCGCGGGAGACTGCAACAGATTTGGGGGTTTTTGGTTTGAGGAAACAGAGAGGGCTGGGGCAGAGGTCAAATTTCATCAAGAATGAGGAACACTTGATTTGTACTGCCTTCATCCCTGCCTCCCAGTTACAACCGAGGGGCGTGACAAACCTCTTGAGTCATATATATTCATGTAGATATAAACGGCCCCCTCTATGGTAGGGTGGAGGAACTGTTCTCTCCCTCAGCAGCTCTGACTCTTTCTCCACCCTCCTCCCAACTCTGCGCTGCATCCCACACTGCAGGTGTCTCCCAGTGTTTATGTAAGCTGCTTGTGTGTTCAGGGGAGTTACATCAAGAAGCTGTTGTCAGTTTCAGGAAAGCCCTCAGCTGCCCACAAGTGTAGTTGTCTGCGCAGGGTTTCATAACAGGCCTGGGGAGGCGGGTGGGTGCAGGGCTAAGGAGGGCGCCCACAGTGGCTAGCCGGGCTTCCAGAGACCCGCTGGAGCGCGCTCTGGAGTGCGCTATGCCAGCATTTGCATGTGTTCAGGAGGCTGGGGCTCTGGAGAGCCGCCCCCGCCGCCTGATGTGTGTGTTTACAAGCTTTCAGCCTCTGTACTCTCTGGACACAGCATCTGGAAGCCTGCGCTGTTCTCTCCTCTCCTACTGATTCCCAGGCAGTTTGGCTATGGACAAAGTGAGGGCGATGTGTAAGTGTTTTCATCCCTGGCAGGTTGCGCGCAGAAATTTGGTACTTGGATTGTGTTGTGCTGCTTAAATTAAAACAAAGAAATCTGATCTCCTTGAAGAAAACACAGAAGTCCTAAACACCTACCAGCCACCCGTTGGCCTCTAGCATTACCCCTCAGGCTTTGATTTTTAATCAGGAAAAGTAGCTCTTTAGTTGTACATACACGCGTTATATGCTGCTATTATTGTTAACTGCTGTCGAATCGGCTCCGACTCAATGTGACCCTATGTACAACAAAAGGAAACACTGTCGGGTCCTGCGCGGTCCTCAACATCCTAACAATTGTGGTTACGCATGAGTCCCTTGCTGCAGGCATCTCATTGAGGGTTCTCCCCTCTTTCTCTCACCTTCTACCTTGTTGTTGTTGTTGTTGAGTGCTGTCAAGATGGTTCTGACTCATAAGGTTTCCAAGAAGCAGCTGTTGAGTTTGAACCACAGAACTTGTGGTTCAAACCGACCTTATAGTCCAGTGCTTTATCCCACAGCGCCACACCAGGACCTTTCGCTTTACCAAGCATAATATCCTTCTGAAATTACTGGTCCTACCTGACAACATGGCCAAAGTACAAGAGACAAGGAGCCATCCGCCAGACTTCTTCCAAAACAGATTTGTTGGTTCTTCTGGCAGTCCATGGTACATTCAATATTCTTTGCTAAAACCATGATTCATAAAATTAATTCTTCTCCAGTCTTCCTTACTCATTGTCCAGCTTTCACATGCGTATGAGATGATTGAAAACACCACTGTTTGAGTTAAGCACATATTAGTACTCCAAGTGACAAGTTGCTCTTTAACACTTTGAAAGAGGTCTTTTCAGCAAATTTGCCTAATTCCAATACATCCTTTAAATTCTTGACTGCTGCTTCCATGAGCATTGATTGTGGATTCAAGTAAAATGAAATCTTTGACAACGTCAGAATTTTCTCCATTTATCATGATGTTGTGTATTGGTCCAGCTGTGAGGACTTTTGTTTTCTTTCCATTGAGGAACAATCAAACTAAAATCAGTAAGTTTTTATTTTTATCAGTAAGTGCATCAAGTCTTCTTCAATTTCAGCAAGTAAGGTTGTGTCATGTGCAGACAGCATGTTGTTAATAAATCTTCCTCCAATCTTGATGCCATGTTGTTCTTCATACAATCTAGCTTCTCAGGATTATTTGCTCACTGCACAGACAGAGATATTTCTGTTATAGCAGCAACTAGATGACTGAAACAGTGGGAGCCTTTGAAGTGAACCCCATAGCCCCAGAGCCAAGGTTTCCAAAATATTTTGGCAGTTCAAAGCCCTTTTAGTTCATTCCTTCCTTATCTTTTGACTGTGATTCATGAGGTCAGCTACTTTGGACTAAAGGAGCTTGTAGTACAATATGGTGAAAAGCTACAACCCTGACAATTAGCTTTCCTGATTAAAGCAGTCTGTATACCCTTGTTCTGTTTGCATGACTGCCTCTAGGTCTATATACATGTCCCTCATGAGCACAATTAAGTATTCTGGAATTTCCATTCTTTGCAATGTTAGCTATAGCTTATTATGATCCACACAGTAGAAAGCCTTTGCGTAGTCAATGAAGCACAAGTAAATTTATTTCTGGTGTTCTCTGTACTTCAGTTACTTAGTGCTGCTATAACAGAAATATCACAAGTGGATGATGCTTAGCAAGCAGAAATGTATTCTCTCACAGTTTAGAAGGGTAGAAGTCCAAAGTCATAGTACCAGGTGTGGGGAAATGTCCTTGTCTTCTTTAAGCATCTTAAGTCCAGCATTCCTTGGAGATCTCCATGTGTCTTGGTATCAATCTTCCCCTGGATCTAGGAGCTTTACAGTACAAGGACCCAGGTCCAAAGGACACATTCCACTCCCTTCTTATTTCTTGATAGTAATAGGTCCCTCTTCCTCTGCTCACTTCTTTCTTCTCTTATATTTCAAATGAAATAGGATCAAGATACAGCCTATCATTACTTCATTAACAATAACTTTATTAACATTGAAGAAGTGAGGATTTACAACACATTGGATAATCACTTTAGATCATACTATGGAGTTGTTTGTATTATATTGGATTTCATCATGGAGGTGATAGCTACATCTTAGATGTTAAACCACAGAGAATCCTAGCCCAGCCAAGTTGACATAAAACCTTAACTATCACACTTTGCTTTCAGCCAAGATCTATTTGAAGTCAGCAGATTTTTAATCCAGCTTGAGTTTCCCACAACTCCCTGTCAATGAGGATAAGCACTGGACTGCTAACCACAAACAAGGTCAGTGGTTCAAACCCACCAGCCACTCCTTGGAAACACTACACAGGGTCACTATGAATCAGAACTGACTCGACAGAAAACTTTAATAAACAAAATTTCTTCTATCATAGTTTAGGAGGCTAGAAGTCCGAATTCAGACTACTGGCTCTGCAAGAAAGTCCTTATTCCTTTCAGCATATCTGGATCCAGTATTCCTTGGAGATCTCCATGTATCTTGACATCAACCATTCCCTGGCTCTAAGAGCTTCAGAGTACAGGAACCCCAGTTCCATTTCACTCCTGGCTTTTCTGTCTTGATGGCAGTGGGTCCGTCTTTCTCTGCTCATATCTCTTTCCTTTTATTTCTTGCAAGAAAAAAGGTGCTGCATGCCACATCCTTGGGAATCTCCCTTAGGGATCAGGGTCATGGTGTGGCACTGTAGGATAAGCTCTGGACTGCTAACTGCAAGGTTGGTGGTTCAAACCCACCAATTGCTCCTCAGAAACCCTGTGCAGGGTCGCTAAGAGTCAGAACCAACCCAACAGCACTTAAAAACAGCAACAACATCCCACCCTTAATCCTCATATTGGTTTATCACATCAGATCCCATCATGGGGGATCATCACATAAAACTTCCAAGCCACTGAAAATCGTGATCCAGCCAAACTGACACATATTTTGGGGGGATACAATTCAATCCATGACACCCACCCAACACCAAGACATCACAGAAAACAAGAGTTTTCTGACTACATCAGTTCTCCTATTAGGAGAGCCTTGTTTGGGGAAGAGACAAAAAGAAAGATGTACACTGGATACATTTATAAGGGAAGAATAATCCATTACAGAGGTAGTGAGGTTGGCCCAGGATCGGACATTATTTCGTTCAACAACAACCCATTACCAGTATGTGGGTTCTGACTCATGGTGATGCCATGTGCTACAGAGTAGAAATGCTTCATAGGATTTTCTTGGCTGCTATTGCTGTTAAGTG
>NW_006408582.1:14774928-14812087 GCF_000296735.1 Chrysochloris asiatica
GCTGTTGAGTCGGTTCCGACCCATAGCGACCCTGTACAGGGTTTCCGAGGGTGTAAATCTTTACGGGAGTAGAAAGCCTCATCTTTCTCCCTTGGAGCGGCTGGTAGTTTCGAACCGCTGACCTTAAGGTTCGCAGCCCGATTCGTAACCACTACGCTACCAGGGCAGAATAAAATCCCTAAAATCCACAACATACTTAAAATAGTTAATATTTACAGAAAGGAGCCCTAGTTGTACAATGGTTAAGTGCTCAGCTGCTAAACTAAATATTGGCAGTTCAAGCTCACCAAAAATTCCATAGGGGAAAAACCTTGGTGATCTGCTCCCATAAAGATTCTAGCCTAGTAAACCCTATAGGACAGTTCTACTCAGACCTATAGGGTCACTGTGAGTTGGAACCAACAGCATACAACATTTACTGCATGCTTCTCTGTTCTAGGCATCATGCCATATAATGTATACTTGGATCCTCAGAAGGACTTTACTATCCCCATTTTAAAAATAAGGAGCCAAGGCCCAGAGAAGTTAAGTCACACAGCAGCTGAGGGAAAAGTCCCCCATCGAAACTCTTCCATTCTACCATTCAACATCACAGACATTTGTTTACCAATTGGTGACCAGTCCAGGTCTTGGTTTTGCTTTATGAAAGTTAATGTCGCACCTGAGAGGTTGTTGTTGTTGTTAAGTGCCATGGAGTCAGTTCCCACTCATATAGGATTTCCTATACGTCCCTGTATAGGATTTCCAAGGAGTGGATAGTGGATTTGAACCGCTGACTTTGGAATTACAGTCCAGTGCTTATCCTACAGTGCCACACCAGGACTCACCTGAGAAGCAGCATTGTTTAAATAGTGGCGGAAGCAGTGTCTAGCTTATTTATTCCATAATATGCTTTTATAAATAAACCCAAGTACTATAAGCATGGAGTCCTGGTGTGGCGCTGTGGGTTAATGCACCAGACTGCAAACCCATTTGAACTGCAAGGTCAGTCGTTCAAGCTCACCAGTCGTTCCTCGGAAACCCTATACAGGGTCACTATGGGTCGGAACCGACTCGATGGCACTTAACAACAACAACTATAAGCATACATGTACATTGTCATCAATGAAGTGTGTTTATGAAGTGCCCTGACCGGGAGCTGAGTTAGAGAAGAAACATGTCACCATTGTATATGTTCCTTCATCATTAGATATTGACCTCTTTCCTGAATTTCTTTCTGGCCTTTCAAGTGCTCTCAAGTATTAGCATATCTATAGTCTCCTGGAAACGGTCCTAAAGACAAATTTTGCAGAACTGAAGAGTTAACTGGATGCTACTATTCTAGGTAGTCCAGTCATGCATTCTATCCTTCAACAAACCCTGCCTGAACTTCACCACGGACACTATGTGCCAGTAGTGCAGAACATGATAAGACATGGCATCTGCCCTAGAGGACCTGACAGAACGGACCACTAGACATGTCATTAACCATGAAAACAAAGAAGTGCAACAGAAGCAGCATAAATTAAAAAACAGAATGCATTGTGGTCTAGTCGATTCTTACTCGCAATCACCCATGTGTTACAGAGTAAAATTGCTACATGTTGTGTTCTTGGCTTTACAGGGGAGTCCTGGTGTGGTGGGATAAAGGTTGGTTTGAACCACAAGGTTGGAATTCAAACTCACCAGTCACTCCTTGGAAACCCTATACAGGGCCGCTATCAGTAGAATCAACTTGATGGCATTTAACAACAATCTTTACAGGAGCAAGTTCACCAGGTCTTTCTTCTGTGGAGTTTCTGAGTAGGTTCAAATTACCAACCTTTAGATCACAAACCACACAAGTGGAATTCTCTTAGCATGTATCCATATAAGAAAACGTCATAAGATATGAATCCAAAAGAGGTGATGCTGAGTCTTGAACACTTAGGATACCAGGTTTAGAAAGGGAGAAAAAAAACCATTCCATGTGGAAGGAAAAATAAATGCAAAGAGACAATAAGATCTTGAAAGTCCTAGCTGTATTTTGAAGAACTGTATAAGATTTCACCTGGTTTCCAAATATCATTAATAGGGGAAGTGGTGGGAGACCAGCAGGAAAACTCTCCTGGGGCCAGCCTACAAGAGCTTTGTGGACTGGAAATTGGACAACCTCACTCTTACAGTTCTTAGTTCTCCGATGCCCATCCTCAGTGCTCTCAAACAACAGAGGAGCCAAGTTATGGCAAAATGTGTGTCAGGTTCCACGGATTTTGTCACAGACAAGAAAGTGCTAATGTTTGTAAGCAACTTGCTCTTAAAGAAATATTTTGCTCACACTTCAGATGATAACTAAAATTTAATGCTGTATGATTTGGGACTACAGAGAGCAAGGGGTGGGTTTACCTTTTGTGGGCAGGTAATTATGCATAAGAGCCATGCCATTACTCTTGGGAGTATACTGAGCTTGAGAATCATCTGGCTTGTGATTCTCAATGGTAGAAGGCTGCACACAGCTGGCTCCAGAGGCTAAATTCTTTATTGTTCTAACAAGGTTGACTGTCAAGGCAGTGAAAGGAAAAGATTTAGAGGTTGGGAGTATATGGCCTGAATGAGACAGCAAGGAAACTTTTACAGACCCCATCTAGCAAACAAAACAGTGAGGTAGACCACCAGAACCTCCATTTCTTAAAGCCCTGATGAACAACTGAAAATTACTTGCCCTTAAAAAAAAAAAAGTAATAAATTCCACATTATCATTTCAATGACTCCTCACATAAATACCAAAGAATCAGAAAAGCTGGTGCCTCATGTTGCTCCCAGAATCTAAGAAATGGTATCTTTCAGTTATCGGATTTTATTTCTTTGCAACATTACATTTTATACATATTTATTCATGCAGAACAGAAGCACAGCGTTATTGAGGCTGCCACAGAGCGGAAGGAAAAGCTGTTCTACATAAGAATGCACCGCATTTACATTGTCGCACTTTGCAACAATTGAACTATATGCAACTGTTTTTTTTTTTTTTTTAATAATAATAAAAAAAACTCTGGTTTGCATTTAATTTGCTGATTTTTTTTTTCTTTCTTACTCCTGAATTTTCGTATGTCATAGAAATGTGGAAGGAAGGGAGAAGGTTCAAGATCTTTTAAAGATACAAAGGGCTGGGGGCTGGCAAGAGGCAGCTTTAATGGGGAGGGGTCTGAGATCCAGAGTAAATTTATAACTATTTCTTTTTTAGCAGATGCAGTTAACTGAGCTGCAAAACATTCATCTTGCGATTTAATAACTCATTCTCCTTGCATGAAGACAGGGGTATTATAGTGCTGGGTATTGCTTTTGGGACTTTTGAGTGTCAATGGTGAATCCCCATCTTCTAATAAAATACATTTTCATAGTAATTGAAATAATCATTTTCTGCCTTATCATTTTCCCTGGTACTTAAAAAAAAGGGCTTTTGACTTCTTTCCATTCCTGTCTTGACCTTATTTTCTTTTAATTGAAATTCCTTCAGCTCCTGAGCTGCAAGAGTCCCTGCTTCTGGCATCAGTGTTCTGTGTGGCCTGCAGGCTTCCCAGGCAGTCACAGGTACAGGGTCAGCTCCAAACACACAGAGCCAGTAAGGGGTTCGGAGAGATCAAGACCTAGATTTCTTGGCTGTGTTCTATCTTTTTACCTCTATTTGCTTAGGACTTGCTCTCAGCTGTCCCTAACCAGTTGCCGGTAAGTTGATTCGGACTCATGACAATTTCATGTGTGTCAGAGTAAACCTGCGCTCCATAGGGTTTTCAATGGCTGATACTTCAGGTCTTTCTTCTGCGGCATCTCTGGGTATCCCCAAACCTCAACCTTTACGTTAGCAACTGAGAACATTAACCACTTGCACCAACTAGGGACTCCTAGGTAGCTGTGTCCCTACCAAAACCAAACCCACTGCCATCCAGTTAATTTTGACTCACAGGGACCCTATAGGACAGAGTGGAACTGCTCTATAGAGCTGCTGAGAGTATAACTATTTAAGGGAGCATACAGCCTCATCTTTGCCTTGTGAACAGATGGTGAGTTTGAACTGCTGACCTTGTGGTTAGCAGCCCAACACTTAAACCACTGAGGCACCAGAGCTCCCTGTTGTTGTTGTTGTTGTTGTTGTTGTTGTTGTTAAGTGCCTTCAAGTCAGTTCTGACCCACAGCAACCCTGTATAGGGTTTCTGAGGAGCAGCTGGTGAGGAAGGCACAAATGTAACCAGGCAACTGAAGATCAGCCAAAAAATAGCTGGTAGGGGCCCCAACTCTACAAATTGTGAAGCTCACACACTAGTCAACCCCTAAATCTCCCTTAACACCAAGGGCAAAATCTAGGACTGCCCCTTCCCACTCCATATACACCTCTCAGGCTGAAAATGTCTTCATCCCTGTGAAATTTAAATAAGCATCAGTATGTTAAGTACAGCATTAATTTCTCAAGTCGACAAGCAGGGAGGGGATGAGGTGGACAATAAAGCTGTTGCACACAGTGCAGTATATTTAATCTATCCCTCTATTGACCTTAAATGTAATCTTGGAGAATGTAACTGGAAAGAAAACAAAAATCTGAAGTTGTCTCCTAACACATTTTTTCTTTGCTTTTTTTCACATGTACAATTCAGCAACATTAATTATTTTCATCATGTTGTGTAACCCTCATTCTTATTCTTTCCCCAGAGTTTCCCACCATCCTTAACAGAAGCTCAGTGTCCCATCAAGCAATACTCTTAGTAACCGCTAATAGACTTCAGTCTCTATACATTTGTCTATTGTAGATATGTCTCTTTTTTCAATTATTTCCTTACTTGTTTTTGCCTTTTGGTCTACATGCAGGTTCCTCATGAGCACAACTAGGTATTTTGGAATACCCATTCTTCATAATGTTATCCATATTTTGTTATGATCCACACAGTCAAATGTCTTCTCATAGATAATAAAGCACAAGTAAACATCTTTCTCATATCCTTTGCTTTCCACTAAGATCCATCTGATACCCCTAGTTCCACATCCTCTTCTGAATCGGCTGGAATTTCTGGCAGTTCCTTGTTGATGTACTGTTGCAACCATTTCTTAAGTTTCTTCAGCAAAATTTAACTTTCTATAGAGGAGTGAGCACCTCCAGTGCTGCATCAGTTTGTTGAAATATTTCAGTTTGTATTCCTCCAATTCCTGGAGCCTTGTTTTTCACCAATGACTTCAGTGCAGCTTGAACTCCTTCCTTCAGTACCATGGTTTCTTGATCATATGCTACCTCTTGAAATGGCTGGACATCAATGATTTCTTTTTGGTACAGTGTGTATTCCTTCCATCTTTTCTTGAAGCTTTCTGTATCATTTAATGTTTTGCCCATAGAATCCTTCAATATTGCAAGTTAAGGTTGGATTTTGTCTTCAGTTCTTTCACCTTGAGAAATGCTGGGTGTGTTCTTCCCTTTTGGGTTTCTAACTCCAGATCTTTGCACATTTCATGAAAATACTTGACTTTGTCTTCTCGAGCTGCCCTTTGAAATTTTCTGTTCAGTTCTTTCACTTCCTCATTTCTTCCATTTACCTTAGCTTCACTACACTCAAGAGCAAGTTTCAGATTATCTTCTAACATCCATTTTGATCTTTTCTTTACTTCCTGTCTTTTTAATAATCTTTTACTTTTTTCCTGTATAATGTTCTTCATGTCATCCCACAACTCTTTTTTTTTTTCTTTACGTTTTTATTGTGGATTGAGTGAAAGTTTACAGGGAAGATTATCAGTTTTACATTCAACAGATCATACAACTTGTTTCATCACAATGATTACAGCCCCCTCCATGTACCATCAGTTAACAGTATTTCTCTCTATCCACTTTAGCTCTTAAAAAACAAAACATGTCCCCATCTGTGCCTCCATCACTGGTGTCGCTGCTTCTCTGGATAAAGTCCCACTTCCGCTTGTGCTCTTCTCCCTTGATGGTCCTAGGGTCCTTTGTTTCTGGATTTTATTACAAAACTTCTACCTTTGTAATTGTGGCAGTCACAATTGGTCGTGATAACAATCACTCACTATTGAATCATAAGAATCTTATCCCATCTCTTTTCACCAGACCCATCTAGACAAGATGAAAACTATTCAGTGGGAACTCTTTCTTCCCCTCCGCCCCCACACTCTTTATTTTGTTGTTGTTCTTTAAGTTTTATTGTTGATTGAATGAAAGTTTACAGGGCAGATCATCAATTTTACACTCAACAAATCATACACCTTGTTTCATCATAATGATTATATTCCCTTCCATGTACCATCAGCTAACAGTATTTCTCTCTATTCACTTTAGCTCTTTAAAAAAAAAACACTCATGCATATATAATAATTTACACTACTAAAGGGCACATTCTGCAAGTTTGCCTCATGGCTACTATCTCTTAGTGCCTCTTTTCCCATGAATCTAGAGTCCTCAGCCATTTCCCCTCTCCATGGTTCTATGGATAAGGTCCCGCTTTCTGCTTGTGCTCTTCTTTCCTTGATGGTCCTAGGATCCTTTGTTTCTGGACTGTAAGATTAACTACTCACCAATTTTTGTTACAAAACTTCTACCATTGCAATTATGACAGTCGCAATTAGTCATGATAACAATTACTCACTACTGAATCATAAGAATCTTATCCCCATCTTTTTTAACCAGACCCATCTAGACAAGACGACAACTATTCAGTGGGGACACTTTCTTCCCCCACACACTCTTAAACTCCCTCTTGAAACCTTGTAAGCCAGTCACTTCGTGCCTGTATCGCCCCCTCATTAACAACCTGCAATATGCAGATGATACAAAGTAAAGAGGACTTAAAACATTTACTAATGAAGATCAAAGAGCACAGCCTTCAGTATGGATTGCATCTCAATGTCAAGAAAACAAAAATCCTCACCACTGGACCAATAAACAACATTCTTACCAACAGAGAAAAGATTGAAGTTGTCAGACTTCATTCTTCTTGGATCAACTATCAACACTTGTGGAAGCAGTAGTTAAGAGATCAGACGACATATTGCATTGGGCAAATCTGCTGCACAGGAACTTTTTAAAGTATTGAAGAGCAGAAATGTCAGCTTGAGGACTAAGGTGTGCCTGACCCAAGCCATGGTATTTTCAATAACCTCATATAGATGTGAAAGCTGGACAGTGAATAAGGAAGATCGTAGAAGAATTGATACCTTTGAGTTGTGGTGTTGGTGGAGAACACTAAAAGTGCCATGGACTGCCAAAAGAACCAATAGATCTGTTTTGGAAGAAGTACAGCCAGAATGCTCCTTAGAGGCCAGGATGGCTAAGCTTCGTCTCTCGTACTTTGGACATATTGTCAGGAGGGAACAGTCTCTGGAGAAGGATGTCATGCTGGGTAAGGTGGAGGGTCAGAGAAAAAGAGGAAGACCCCCAACAAGATGGATCGTCCAGGTGGCATCATTGATGGCATCAAGTGTGGCAGTGGTAGTGAGGTTGGCCAGGATTGGACATTGTTTCGTTCTGCTGTGCATGGGGTCGCTATGAGTCGGTTCCGACTCGATGGCACCTGACAACAACAACAACAAACCTCCATGAGTATAGGTCAGGTTCATCAAATTGTAGCAATTTATCCTTGTTTCCCTTTATCAAAAATTGTTTGTTTGTTTGTTCTTTGATCTTCCTCTAGTCGAGTGCTGATTATCAAGCCATTGAGGCCAGGTCAAATGGGTACTATCTACAAGTTTGGGTGTTCTTGTGCCTCTCCCCTCACTTCATATCAGCTGGATACTTCACTCTCAGCTCTGCCACTCTGTGGCTATGCTCTTGTCCATGGGCTCAGGTGTCCCCAGGTCTCACCAGACATTGGACCAACAGCCCTTCCTCTTCTCTCTCTCATCTCCAAGTTAACAGGAGTCGATGGGCCATTTTTGAACTCAGGCCATTTCTTCATTGCTGCCTTTCCCCACTCTTCCACTCACCAGTAGACCAATGTGGTCGTCAGCAAGCTTGTATGCTTGTTCCTGTGTTGCCTTTGAGTTTCAGTCTTAGAGGTGGGTTTTCCTGAAGGAACTTGATTTTTTGCCTTGATGGCTTCCCAGTGAACAGCTTGCTTATTCTGGTAGTAACCAGTCATATTGCCATATTTGTTCTGTTTTTTTTTCCTGATGATCTTTCTTTAAAGATGCATCTTCTGTCACTCTAGCTGTTACAGGCTAGTCTGCTTGTCCTTTATAGTGGGAATGTCCCACCTCAGAAGGTTCTGCCTGGGACTAAGGATTCCACCTAAGGTCCTGTACTCTGCAAAGGCTCCACAAGAGGCCTACCTCACTGGGTAAATTGTAGAACCCCTTTTAGGTATTCCAATCTGTTATAGGCTCAAGACGGGCTTACAAGTTTTCTGTAATCATGTTTCCAGACATTTCTTTCTATCTCACTCAAGTGTCTATTTTATAATAGTAGGCAAGGGAAACCAATATTCATAAGACAGTCAAGTATCTTAGTATTATTTCTCCTCTTCAAACTATGCCAGATCCCTCTATCACAGAGCCCTGCTGTTCCAAGGTTGAACATACATCACTATTTACCTCTGTCCCACTTAGCCCATGCAAACCTGTGTCATTGTTCCCCTATCCCCTTGTTCTTCCATGTCCTCCCACTTCTTGTATTGCCCTTCCCAACACCCAAACTATGACATGTCTGTCCTTATCCTGTGCTCCTCCGTCACCTCCCCCTAAACCTCTCACCCCAATCCCACCTTTGTGGTTACCTTATATTCCATTAACTTTTACCTCTATTTAAGACAGTCTATTTTATCCTGTAATACACCTGACCTTCTCACCACCTGGATCTGTGTTCCTCTGTGTTTGCCTTCTTTCACATTGGAATTGTTTTTATCATAGGCTGACCTCCCAGATCCTCTGAATTTGTTCTTATAGTTTTATTCTGTTCTCAACTCTTCCATTTGTCGATTGAGTTCTGAGTGATGCTGCCACGTACATCAATCTCTGGTTGTTGTCTGTTCTTGTTAGTTCTCTGTCCACACAACTCCCTTTAGGATGTTTTTCATCACAGGATTAGTTTTGGCAAAATCCCTTCACTTCTGTTTATCATGAAATGTTTTAATTACATCATCATATTTGATTGACAGCTTTGCTGGGTAAAGAATTCCTGGTTGGCAGGTTTTTTTCTCTCAGGGTTTTATATTTGTCTCCCCATTGCCTTCTTGCCTGCATGATATCTGTTGAGAAATCTAAGCTTAGTCTGATTTGCTTTCCTTTGTATGTTACACTTCTCTTTTCTCTAGCTGCTTTCAGGATTCTGTCCTTATCTTTGATTTTGGAGAGCTTGATTATTATATGTCTTGGTGTTTTTCATTTAGGGTTTATCCTTCCTGGGGTTCATTGAGCTTCTTGAATGCTTATTTTTTTTGCTTTTCAGGATTTGGGGGAAATTTTCTTCCAGCAGGTCTCCAACTATCTCCTCTGTGGACTTGTGTGATTCTTCCTGTTCCAGAATACCAATAATTCTTAAGTTGTTCCTCTTCATGTTGTCCAACATGAATCTTAGAACTTATCCAATTGTTTTATTCTTTTTTCTGCTTGTTCTTAGTAGTATTGAGAGATTTATTCTCCAGCACACTAGTTCTGGTTTCCATCTCTTCAATTCTACTCCTTTGCCCTTTCAGTGTATTGTCCATTTCTGATATTCTATTATTAATCGTTTGACCTCTTTCTGTAGGTTTTGAATTGTTTCCAATGCTATATTGATTTTTCCTGTAGCACTTTCCTGACTTCTTCCTTATTTTTCTCAACTCCAGTGTAAAGTGTTTTGATACATTTTGTAATCACTTTTCTGAATTCCTTCTCAGGCATTTTCAAAGCCTGCCCTCCCTCTAATATGGAGTGTAGGTCTATATCCAGCTCATTTGTCTCAGTCACTTTATCTTGTTTCTGGACATGTGCTGATATGGTCATCTGTTTCTGGTTTGGGGGCATATTCAGTAGTTAGCTGTGGCCTTAATACTTAGATAGGTGTGTATTTTGGTATTTTTTATGTGTTCTGATTGTCTCCAGGTAGATGTGATCAGGAGATGGGCTTGCTTTTTCACTCTTTTTCCTGAGAAATTTCAAGTCACCACTGTTGGTCATTATGACATAACTTAGGGTTTAATTATTGGCCTGTTTCTTTTTTAGTCTGCCTATCCTGCTCCACAACCCCCGTTCAGGCCTTTTTCCTAGTGATAAATAGGTCAAGGCCAGCTGTGGCCATTTTGCACTGTCATTTGATTTTAAGTGGACACAGTCCCTTTAAATTTTGAGGAGATCAGTGTGCATGCATAATAGAACCCTCTGGGGGTGGGGGTGGGGTGTCCACTCACTCAGGCACCTCCGCTAATCATTAGACTGGTGGTGCACAGACAGTGAGAGACCAATGAACTGATACAAAAATGAACGTCCACACCTTTATCTCCATGGTTCTGTCAGGCATCAGTGGCTGCTCTGATCCTTCCCCCATTCGGTCTCGCCCAAGGTGGCTGCTCAGGGAGCAGCTGAGCACCTTGGATTAGAAAGCACTGGATTTCTTACTTCCGCTACAAGTTCCACTGGCTGTAAGCCTTCCAACTTTCTAAATATTCCTTTATATGTGGTTCAGAGTTCTGGGACCATACCCTAAGCCTGCTTGGTCCAGTATTCTGTGTTGTTTCTGATGGAGCTCCTCATTACACTTCTACCTGATCTGCCATCTAGTTTGTTCCTCCTCATCCCACAACTCTTTTGGTGTCTAATGCATAAAATCTCTTCTTGAGATGGTCTCTATATTCAGATGGGATATGTTCTATATCATTTTTTGACTCTCATGGACTTTTAATTTTTTTTCTGGTTATTAACTCCTGAGAAATTAGCCATTGAAAAGGCTATGAATCACAGTTCTTGTCTGACACACATGGGGTCACTATGAGTCAGAATCAACTTAGTAACAGCTGGTTTGATCATGGGTTTAAGAAGGTACAATCTTTCCAGTAACTGTATCAGCCTTGGAAGATTTTCCTAGCTCTCTCTTCACACCCATCCAGGGAAGGATGATTTGGGGTGAGACTTTGTTCCATTTAAGCTGTAATTTAGCTTTGTTCCTAGGAATTCTCCCTTTTCTATGTCTAATCTGTCCTAATCTTGTAAAAAGAACTCAAAAGTCAGGAATCAGGATTTGCAACCAATACAACTTGACTGGGAAATCAAAGTAGCTGTCTAAATATATAGTCAGGGAGATTCAAAGCCTATGATGCCAATTCAGTCACTTGGAACTGAAATAATAATCTTCTACCCCTTAACTTCCTCAGGCACTGAAAAGGGGCTTTGATTTCTTTCCTTTTCTCCTGTCCTAACCAAAGCTTACACATGGCCCTGACAAGTCCCAGAGGACAGGCTTCATTGTGCCCAGCACAAGGACCGTGGCCAGCACACTCAGCACCTGAGTCCTGTCCTTGGGCCTAATAGTTCTTAGGTCAGGATGCATGGCATGACAAGGGGACTAAGGGTGGATTTCAGTGCCCAGTCATCCCCTTGACTAGGAACCTTTGTACTGGCAGTGGATTATAATTAAAAGCATAGCATTTGAGTTAGAAAGATGAGGGTTCAAATCCTGACTCCACCACTTTCTAGCTGTGTTACCTTGGGCAAGAGGCTTAATGTCATACATAATAGTACTTAGGCTTTCTGCTTCCATAAAGATTTACAGTAACAGAACCCCAATACAGGGTTGCTATGAGCTGGAAATGATTCAACAGCATGCAGCTGAAGTATTTATCTCATAATATTGTTATATGGACTACTCAATAAGGACTACTTGAGATAGAGATAGACCTCCTATCTCAAGTAGTCCTTCTTAAACAGTCTGTCAGTTTGCCTCACTTTGTTAGGTTATATGTCACTGTAATTCTGGAAGCTCTGCCACAGGTATTTTAAATACCAGTAGAGTCACCTATGGTGGACAGATTTTGGATGAGCTTCCATACTAAGACAAAGTAGAAAGCAGAAAAGACCAACTGTTTCTGAATATTTAGTCACTGAAAAACTTATGAATAGCAGTGGAATACCAGAATATTGAATATTGAAACATGATGAAGAACACAAGAATTTTGTCAGGTATAGTGTTTGAAAATGAGCTTCTCACATTGGATGTCACTCAAAATTTGACTAGGGAAGATTTGCTTCCTCAAAGTAGAGTTGACCTTAATGACACAAATGGAATAAAGTTTTCAGGGCCTTCATTTATTGTTGGGACACAACTCAAAAATGTAAGAAAGAACTGTAAATATCTATTAATAATCGGAACACAGAATGCATGAAGCATGAATGTAGGAAAATTAGAAGCTGTCAAAAATGAAATGGAACACATAAACATCGATATCCTAGGCATTACTGAGTTAAAATAGACTGGTATTGGTCATTTAAAATCTGACAACCACATAGTTTACTAAGCCAGAAATGGCAAACTGAGGAAATCAAGTCATCAATAATAACATTTCAAGATCTATCTTGAGGTACAAGGCTGACTGTGATAGGATAATATCCATACACTTATAAGGAAGACCAGTTAATTCCACTATTATTCAAATATACACACCAACCACTAAAACCAATGATGATGAAATTGAAGAATTCTACCAACTTCTTCAGTCTGAAATTCATCAAACATGTAACAGATGTATTGATAATTACTGGTGATTGAAATGCAAAGGTTGGAAACAAAGAGGAAGGATTAGTAGTTGGAAAACATGGCCTTGGTTATAGAAATGATGCTGGAGGTGGCAGGATAGAATTTTGCAAGACCAATGACGTCTTCATTGCAAAAACCTTTTTTAAACAATAAAAAAGACAACCATACATATGGACCTCACCAGATGGAATACACAGAAATCAAATTGACTACATCTGTGGGTAGACTATGGAACAGACCATCAATTGCTCATATTCAAGCTCAGGCTGAAGCTGAAGAAAATTAAAACAAGTCCACTAGAGCCAAAATATGACCTTGAACAGATCCCACCTGAATTTAGAGACCATCTCAACACATTTGATTAATTAGACACTAATGACCGAAGACCAAAAGAGTTGTGGGATGACATCAAGAATATCATACAGGTAATTTGTTGAATGTAAAACTGATAATATGCCCTGTAAACTTTCACTTAATCCACAATAAAAACCTTTAAAAAAAAAAAAAAGAATATCATACAGGAAAAAAGCAAAATCTCATTCAGAAGACAAGAAAGAACAAAAGACTAAAATAGATGTCAGAAGAGACTCTGAATCTTGCTCTTGAGTGTAGTGAAGCTAAAGCAAATGGAAGTGTAACCATGGCAATGAAACGATATACGATAGGATGAATGTAAAACTAATGTTCTCCCATGTAAACTATCACATAATTCACAATAAAACATTAAAAATAATAATAAAGCAAATGGAAGAAATGAGGAGGTAAAATAGCAGAGTAGAAAATTTCAAAGGGCAGCTTGAGAAGACAAATTCAAATATTATAGTGAAATGTGCAATGATCAGGAGTTAGAAAACCAAAAGGGAAGAACACTCTCAGCATTTCTGAAGCTGAGGGAACTGAGGGGAAAAATCAAGCCTCAACTTGCAATATTGAAGGATTCTATGGGCAAAACACTGAATGATGAGGGAAGCATCAAAAGAAGATGGAAGGAACACATAGTCACTGTACCAAAAGAAATTGTTAATGTTCAAACATTTTAAGAGGTAGCATATAACCAAGTGCAATGATACTGAAGGAAAAAGTCCAAGGTGCACTGAAGGCATCGGCAAAGAACAAGACTCCAGGAATTGATGGAATATAAGAGGGAATTTTTCAACAAACTAATGCAGCACCAGGTTAACAGATTGGAAGAGATCCACAATTGTGCCCATTCCAAAGAGAGGTGACCCATAAGAGCATGGAGATCATTCTACAATATCATTAATATTGCATGCAAATAAAATTTTGCTAAAAATAATTCCAAAAAGGCTGCAATAGTACTGACAGTGAACTGCCAGAAGTTCAAGCTAGATTCAGATGAGGATGTGGAACGAGGGATATCATTGCTGACATCAGATGGATCTTGACTGAAAGCAGAGAATCCAGAAAGATATTTACCTGTGCTTTATTGGTTACGCAAAGGCTTTTGATTGTGTGGATCATGACAAGGTATGGATAACATTGCAGAGAATGAGTATTCCAGAACACTTGATTGTGCTCATGAGGAACCTATACATAGACCAAGAGGCAGATGTTCGAACAGAACAAGGAAACAGTAAATGGTTTAAAATTAGGAAAGGTTGTGTGACAAGGTTGTATTCTTTTACCATATCTATTCAATCTGTATGCTGAGCAAATAATTCGAGAAACTAGACTGAAGAGAAACATAGCATCAGGGTTGGAGGAAGACTCATTAACAACCTGCGATATGCAGATGACAAAATCTTGTTTGCTGAAAGCAAAAAGGACTTAGAATGAATACTGATGAAGATGAAAGACCACATCCTTTAGTATGGGTTGCTCATCAATGTAAAGAAAACAAAAATCCTCACCACTAGACCAATAAATGACATCAAGATTAATGAAGAAAAGACTGAAGTTGCCAAAGATTTCATTTTTCTCCCATCAACTATCAACATTCATGGAAACAGCAGTCAAGAAATCAAGCATTGCAGTGCTTAGGCAAATCTGTTGCACAAGAGCTCGTTTAAGTGGTCAAGAGCAAAGATGTCAATTTGAGGACTAAGATGTTCCTGACCCAAACCATGGTGTTGTCAATAGCCTCATATGCATGTGAAAGGTGGACAATGAATAAAAAAAGATCATAAAAGAACGATGCATTTGATATGGTGTTGAAGGAGAATATTAAAAGTACCGGTGACTGCCAAAACAACAAACAAATCTATGTTGGAAGAAGTACAGCCAGAATGCTCCTTAGAAGTGATAGTGGCCAGACTTCATCTCTCATACTTCATACATATAATCAGGAGGGGCCAGCCCCTGTAGAAGGACGTCATGCTTGATAAAGTGGAGAACCGGTGAAAAAGAGGAAGACCACCCATAAGATGGATTGGCACAGTGGAAGCAGCAACGGACTCAAGCATAGTAATGACTGCATAGTTTGTACAGAACCAGGCAGTGTTTCATTCTGTTATGCATAAAGTCGCTATGAGTAGGTACCAACTATATGGCACCTAACAACAACAATAGCAACAGCTTGAGATAAGATAGTAAACCTATTAGCACAGTGCCTGGCACTAAATTTGTGGGGGCTATTTTCCAAAGAAATCTTTTTTGGTTTTGTTTTTTATCTTTTAACCCTCAATAGAGGTAAAGGTGAAACTAAGCTTCCTGCAATAGGGGTTGTTATTGTTAAGTGTCATGGAGTCGGTTACAACTCATAGCGACCGGTGGGTTTGAAGCATCAACCTTGCGGTTAGCAGTCCAGAGCTCATCTTACAGTGCAAAAACAGAGGTGGAGGTGACAAAATGTGGGTCTAAGTATGGATGGTAAAGTGGAGAGACGGAGGAAAAAAGGAGGACCTCCAATGGGATGGACTGGCACAGTGGCAGCAGCAATGGGCTTAGGCCTAGCAATGATTGTGAGGTTGGCCCAGGATCAGGCTGTGTTTCATTCTTTTGTGCACATGGTCACTATAAGTCAGTACCAACTCAATGACACCTAACTACAACTACTACTACTAAGTATGAAAGGGAACTGTCCTCAGGACAGAAGATGAAGGAGGAGTCAAAGAGCAGGATCAGGCAGAAGGACCAGCTAGGGCAAAGACCACAAGGTAGGTGTGTGCCTGGCATGTTTAAGGAATACAAAGGGGCCCATGTGGATGGAATGGAGTGGAGTCAGGGAGAAAGAACTAGGATGGTTTGGGGATGGGATGTAGGCAGATCTCATAAGGTCTTATAGTCCTTGGATGTTGTTATTTTCTGTTGAGTGAATTCTGTGCAGAATAGAACGGCTCTGTAGGATTTCAAAGCTGTGACCTTTCAGAAGAAGATCATAAGACCTGTCATCAGTGTGCCTCCAGGTAGGATGAAATCACCAGCCTTTGGGCTAGTAGTCTAGCACTTAAGTTTGTACCATCCAATGACTACCACAGCCCTTGTATAGACTGGTTTTCACTCAGAGAGAAATAGAAATCCTCTGGAAGGATCCAAGCAGAGGAGTGACATGATCTCATTTCTATTTTAACACTATTTCTGTGGCTATTGAAAATAGGCTGCAGTGGCCCAGAATGGAAGCAGGGAAGTTAGCCCAGTAATCCCCATGATAGATAATGATAGTGGTGCCATGGGCAAGATCTGAGCAGATTCTGGATAGATTTAATTGCAGTGCAAGAAGATTTCTTGATGTGTTAGATTTGGGGATGAGAGAGAAGAAGAATCAGAGATGACACCAAGATTTTGGGCTGAGCAACTGGAAGGATGAAGTTGCCATTAATTGAGATGTGGAGACTATGGATGAAGCAAGTTTGGAGGTTGGTGTGTGTACGATAAGGGTAGAAATCTGGAGTTCTGTTGTGGACATGTTGAGTTGGCACTACTATTAGGCATACTAGTGATGATGTCCCTAGGCAGCACAAACGGTTAAGCTCTTGACTACTAGCTGAAAGGTTGTGGTTCTCAGTTCAAGTCCACCTGTGGGAAGACAGGCCTAGTGCGCTGCTTCAAAAAATCCCAGCCTTGAAAACACTATGGAGCAGTTCTACTCTGACAGCACCAAAGTAGAGAGGTCAGGGAGGCAGTTGACTGTGTGGCTCTGGAGTTCTCGGGAGGTTGATGCTAGGGACGTGAATGTATCTGGAGTACTTTGTATGTATATACCACTGGGCTGAGTGCTGTAGGGAATACAAAGAACAAGTATCACTCCCTCGCCTCTGCTGAGGCCTAAAGCAACAGTTGAAAGGAGGGCATTGCGGAAAGCAGGCACACCCACAGGAAGGCAGCTCCTTCAAGCCTCCCTCAAAGCTTGAAGGCAAGTGAACAAAACCAGGCTACTAAAAATCACACTAAAGAGACGATCAGATAAAAGACAAACCCCAAAACAACACCTTGACTGTTTGAGACTAAAATGAAAGTAAAAAGGTGAAACCAAGAAGTTTTCTCCTTTATTAAGAAGCAGTATAAAAGATACTTTGGATTTTGAAAAATTATCACAACAGCCTCTTACATAGTTCATTTGTCTGCCTACTTAACGTGAGGGAGTTCCACTGGACCTGCTGGTCCCCAAGTGGGCAGTCACTTCAGCCCTCCCCTCTTCCTCAGCCCTAAACCTTGTTTTTAGTTCTTGTTAAGGGTCCCAGAGTCAGATCCAACTCATAGTGGACCTGTATAGGGTTTCCAAGGAGCGGCTGGTGGGTTTGGATCACCACCGATCTTGAGGCTAAAACTGACTTTGTGGTCCAGCACATTATCCTGCAGCACCACACCAGGACTCCCTAGTCACTTGTTAAGCAGCCAGATCTACCCAGGTCTGGGCTAGGCTGGGCTGGGCTGAGCTGGGCCTTGCAGAACTATAGTAGGCTTGCATACATAGCTAGGAGGATTTCACTATATATTAGAGTACAAATCTCTAATATCCGTAACACAGGTCCTGAGGTTAATGCACCTGCTGTGGTACTCACCCACCCTTAAACATAGTCAAGTGCTCAAGCGAGAGCCACATTTTCATATTAAACAACGCTGAGTCTCTCTTGTTGAAGTGGCAGATGGTGAATTTCATGCAATGACGTGAGCAAAGGCCCCTCTATTTCCAGCCTGGAGCTGGAAATCTGCAGAGAAACTGCTATTCGGTATTCCGTGCACTGAAGGCTGCAACTCTTGGGGTGAGGGTAGAGGGAGTCGGGATGTTTCTTGGAGGGCTAAGGCCAGGAAAGTCAAGAGTAGTAAACTGGACTTCTGGCCTCTGTCCTTGGTTCTCCAGCAGGGAAAGCGGAACCATAGCACTCTGGGAAACCTGGACCTGCCATCCACAACCTGAAAATCTAGTGCTTTAATAAACTGAGGCTGATATTAGAGCCAGTACACAGAAGAGACCTCAGAGAGATGGGCATAATGGCACAAGTGGGGAGTTATTGATGGAATGCCTTTGCAGCCTCAGATTTGGGCGAGAGTGAGTTATGAAATGTGACCAGATTAATGAAAACATGTACAGTAACAGCCCATTCTAGACAATTTCTACCCAGTAGTTTGGTGCCTTCTGATACAAATATATTGATGGAGAGTCCAATGTCCAACTCCTAGCTTTTTTACCTCCAGAGATAGAAAAATAACACAATGATAACCTTCAGTAATCTTAGTCCTGACCCACCCTCTTAGGTGGTCCCCAGGGGAAACGTTCCCTCAGAACAGAGTTTTAGGTTAAGCCTATTGTTAGTTGCCCTCAAGTTGTCCCTGACTCTCCGCACTGGGATCAGATCCTTGTGATGCATAGCGTTTTCATTGGCTGGTTTTTTTCAGGAGTAGATCTGCAGACCTTGTTTCCTGGTCTGCTTTATTCTACAAGCACTTCTAAAACCTATACAGCATCTTAGCAACCTGAATGCCTTCACTGACAGATAGGTGGTGCATTGACCTTATAGAAATAGAGAATTTTACTGCTGAGCCATCATTGACCCTAGGGTGATAGTACTGGTGGTGGTGGTTAAGTGCTGTGGACTCGGTTCCGACTCATGACGACCCTGTACAGGGTTTCCGAGGCTCTAAATCTTTACAGGAGCAGAAAGCTTCATCTTTCTCTGGCGGAACAGGTGGTAGTTTCGAACTGCTGACCTTATGGCTTGCAGCCAGATTCGTAGCCACTACGCTACCAGAGCTCCTTAGGATGATAGTACTAAGGGTTTGGAATTCTCTTCTGGAGGTGCTTCTGAAGACCTCTGTTCCCTACTATTTCCCCTCTTCCCTTCTTCCACACAGACTTGAAGTTTCCTTAACTGGTCTATGTTCTCTGCAAGGTTCTCTTCATTGGGATGCCTTTCCTCGGCACCCCTACCTGACTCACTTTCCTTCCTCCATTAAGGAAAACGTCAAGCAGCAGAACTTCTTAGTACTAGGCTGTGTATCCTAGATGATGTACTTTAATAACACTTCTTGCTTTTTTTGCTTAGTATGAAACTCATGGTCCATATAGAAAATACAGAGTACTTTAAAAAAAAAAAAAAGAAGAAGCCAACAAAAATTTTGACATCTTCTGGTCTTTTCCTGTCCATGTTTATTTTTTAATTGACAGTGCGCTGTTTTGTGGTCTCTTCTCCCCGCCTTCCCCCCAACACTGTAGGTTATATAGTTAAGCAAAAAGGAGGTAGTTTAACATAGTGGTTAAGTGTGGGTGGGCTCTGGAGTCAGACTGTCTGGGTTCAAATCCTGACTACACCAGTCCTGACACCTGGGCAAATGACTGAATTTCTCTATTTCCGTGTTTAGAACCATGTGGTTTACACTATATTTTAGTCTATAATTTTGTTTGTTCTCTTCCTCACTAGACTGAATTCCTGGAGGTCACAGAGTGACTTGTTTATATTTGTGAGCTAGGACTCCAGCTCAGTACATAAAACCCAAAGCAAACCCACGGCCTTCAAGTGGGTCTTTACAGAAGCAGACAGCCTCATCGTTCGCATGTGGCGTGCTGGTGGTTTGAACCACAGACCTTGCAGTTAGCATCCTAAAGCCTAACCCACAATGCCATCATTCTAAAAATGTTTAATGTGTGAAAAAAAACCCCAAGGAATACGACTGGGAATCAGATGAAAGTTCCTGAATTTGAGTTAGATGTTTGAGGCTTTGTTTCTTAACACCTATTAGATAAAGTGGACAAATAAGTTCTGTTATCTGAGGCGCCCATCTCATCATTTGTAAGATGGAAAGCGACAGGGTAATTATGAGAACAGCAGACAATTTTGTGACAACTGTACAACTTCGCAAGTGAAGTTCGTATTCATTCATTTCACGTGGCTCCTTTCCGGCTCTGAAAGCGGACAAGTGTAGAGCAGATGCCCTCAGTCCGAGAGAGAACTGAGGTGAAGGAAGAAGCGGCTCAGCGACTCCCGGGGCCAGCACCGCAGAATGTCCAGGCCGACTGGACGCCGCCGACGCGCCGGCCCAACCTAGGGGCTCCTGTCCCGTGTCGGAAGTGTGGGTGTTTGGCGTAGTTCGGGGACCGCACAAGGAGGTGCGCAAAGGCTCCAACCAAGGAGAGCGCCGGGTGTGCGGGCCACCCTGCAGCCTGCACTGACGACGCCGCTCCGCCCCCGTTATTGCCGCCTTCTCCTCACTCCCCCACCCCCCACCTCCGGGCCAATCTCTCCGCCTACCAGATCCGGTGGGGAGAATCCTATACCCTTATCCAGGATCCGGGCGGGGGGTGGGGGGGTGGAAACGGGTGGTGGCTAGAACGGAGTCTTCCTTTGCCTCCCACTCTTAGGCACAATCGAATTTTTTTTTTCTGAACAGGATGGGGTGGGGGGTGCTGTCTCTACACCCGGGCGGAGGGAAATCCTTCCTCTGCGGGCTCGGCGGGGCCCCGGCAGCAGCGCCTTGCCTTTTTTAGCTCTTCCCGGAGGCTCTTTCTCCACGGCGCGGTCGGGGGGGTGGGGGGTGGTGGCGCGCTCCACCTCGCTGTTGGGGAACCATCTCCCGCCCCCGGCACCCCGACAGCGCCTTGGAAGGGGGAAGGGGGAAAGGGGCAAATAGAGGGACCCTCTGCTGCCCTCGCCGCCGCCGGCTCTCGGGCCCCTGGGGAGACTGGCTGAAGGGAGACCCTGGGTGATTCCCATCCGCCCGCAGCTCTTCCAGGGTTGCCCTGAACGAAGAGTTAGTTGTTTTGTAATGCTGAAGGAGGGAGAAAAAACCCTTCATCCCTGCCCCCCCACCCCCCGCTGTTTCTGAAATGGCATTGAGTCAGACCTGAGTCACAGATAACATCCCCCCCTCCCTCACCATGCTTCTGCAGTTTTTCTTCAGCCCGCCCCCAAGCCCCTCTCTCCCACCTTCAGCGGGGTCTCGGCGTCTGGCTCCGCAGGCCTCTGCCTAGCTCCTTACCCCTAGCTCTCTGGCCTCAGACACCGCTTCCCCTCGCCCTACCCTACGTACCTGCCTCCCTCTTTCACTGTGATACCTGCTCACCCCGCTGTGGGTCTGTCCTGCCGCACTGTCGCCCCCTCCCTCCCCAGGTTGCTGTGAAGGTGGGTGGCCTAGGTCCTGGGACGGCAATCATGTCCTCAGTTCCTGAAAAGGCCGAGGTCTACCCCCTGTCTGGCCAAGACTGTCTGGTCACCTGCCCCCGATCTTCCCCAATAGTGCGTATTGGAGGTTTGGGGGTCGGTTTAGCCGAAGCCGGGCGCTCAGCGGTGGCCATAGTGTCTTCCGGGGAAGTTCACCTACAGGGTAGTGCTTACTACCCTTTAAGGACTTGGTCAGTCAGCTCTTAGCGCCTCTGGTTACCTACTTCCTCACCCCTTCCACCCCTTCCTGAGCTCTCAGCGGAGAAGGTGTCACACAACTCTATTTTTAGTCCTAACAAGCCGCCTGCCGCGGAGCAGCTTCCATCTGCAGCACTCAGAGCCCTTTACAAATGCTAATGAATGGAAGCTGCTTCCTTCAGAGTAACTTCCATTCCTATTGCTCCTGCTTCCCCACCCTCCACGTTTCCCTAATGGGGAAATTGAGGCATTGGAGTTACGGTTTTAAAACGTGATCAAGTCTGGGAAACATCCCCAGGGTTTCTTGTGGCCTCTTGGCTGTTCTACGGTCTGGTCTCCACAATCTTGGGACTCCTTTTATTTCACAAGTCAGGGCCAGGCAGATCAAGTTCACAGATCAGACAGACCCGGAACTGAGGTACAGTGGGAGAGAGGGACATAGAAACAGTTTGCTACAATACAAATACTTGGCCTCAAAAGCTGTTTCTTCAGAGGGTGTTATGAGCGCACTGGCATTGCACTCAATCTGACAAGGAAGGAGAGATGTCAGGTAAGGTTTCCTGGAGCAGAAGACGCCCTTGCTGTAATGCTGTACATAATGGAGATCTGGAGTTAACCAAGTGAAGGGCAGGGGACCCGAGGGCATCCTATGAACAAAAGCACAGAGACAAATTACTGGAGGTGAAAATGTTCTGTGTGCCAAGGTGGAAGTTGAGGCTGGAGAGGACTGTACCAGCTGTCTGGCCCTAATCCCAGAGCCATTCCTGGGTTACAAGCAGAAACATCAGATTGGAGTTTTAAATAGATCATTCCAGTGACCAGGAGAAGAGTGGGTTTGATGGGATAAGAGTGAACGCTGGGAAAATAAATAGGAAGATCTTGCAATAATCAAAGCAAGAGAAATGGCCTAAACCCTAGCTGTGCTGGTGCCATGGAGAGGACAGGATACATTTTAGAATTGTTTGACAGTTACTTAACTGGAAATCCAAGGTAACACAATCTCCCCCCATATCCTCACAACCTACTTTAACACTGGCAGGGCAAACATCTCCCAAAGACTTCATCCAGATGCAGTCACACAAGTGACATGCTTCCCTTTTGGATGCCTATTGCTCCTGAAGGGCAGAGACATACCTACCCTGTCTCTGCCATAGCAACTAGTAGCGACACACCCAGTCTGTGTTCCTAAATGCTGGCTGAATGAACAGTGCTTTCATCAGAAGCAAGGGTGGTAAATACTCTCAGCAACTGGAGATCCAGGACCCTAACCTCTCCTCATCCTAGTGGAGTTATAATGCAATGCATAGGCCAACTGTGAAGACTGCAGCTTCAGAAGCTGTCAGAACCCTTGCTTTCAGGGCCTTGCTTTCCAACCCCCAAATCATAAGAGTTATTCTTTGAAAACCTGAAAATACATTCAGATATGGAGCAGTCTGTGCAGAAGATGGGCTTATGTAATGACACTTGGGATGTACCCTTGTAGGCACAGAGGAGAGTGGCATGGAGGAATTCATCCACATTTAGCAATTTTGTATGTTGGGGTATGGGGGTGAAGGAGACAAGCCTTACATAATTCTCCATTTTGTTGGTGTTGTACCATGGACTCCTTTCTCTGCAAATAGCTTCCTTTGGCCATCTTTCCAATATTAAATCCAATATGTCTGCTGTGTTGTTGTTGTTGCTGTTGTTATGTGCCATGGAGTCGGTTCCCACTCATAGCGACCTTGTACAGGGTTTCCAAGGCTGTAAATCTTTACGGGAGCAGAAAGCTTCATCTTTCTCCCGTGGAACAGCTGGTAGTTTCGAACTAATGACCCTGAGGTTAGCAGCTCGATTTGTAACCACTAAGCTACCAGAGCTCCTTCTGCTGTAGTGATGAAAAAGGAGGCATCAGCATCCTGGGTAAGAGGGTGGATTCTAGTATAGGCTCAAACCCCATCTCCTCTACTTCTACTACCTGTGTGAAGCTAGTAACTTAGAAACATCATTTATTTGGCCTTTTGGAACTTCAGCTTCCTCATCTGTAAATTGGATATAAGAGCAATCCCTTAGTAGTTAATCTTACAGTCCAGAAACAGGGGACCCTAGGACCATCAAGGGAGAAGAGCACAAGAAGAATGCACAGCCCTATCCAGAGAAGCAGCTACACCAGAGATGGAGGCAGAGATGAGGACATGGAGAGAAGGAGCTGCTGAGGACTCTGTATTCATGGAGAGAGAGAGACCAGGTGCTGGAGACCAGGAGGCAGGCTTGCAGAACATGTTCTTTGGTTTTTTAAATTATTATATATGCCTGAGTGTTTTTATGTACATCTCCCCCCCCCAAAACAAAAACAAAAAACAGAGGGAATGGAAACAAATACTGTTGAATGATGATGATGCATAGAGGAGATTGTAATAATTGCAATGAAACGGAGCAAAGTCAATGTTCTCCCATGTAAATTATCATTCAGTTCACAATAAAAACTTTTTTTAAAAAAAAAAGAGTAATCCCCTGGTTAAGAACAAGATCTGTTCCTAAGTATGTCGGGGGTTTTGGTTGTGTTGTTCGTTTTAAAGTTTCTATTGTGATTGAGTCAAGTCAATGGAAAACAGAGCAAATTAGTTTTCCATTCAACAATTTATACACATTTTGTTTCATGTCGTTGACTACATACATTTACTCCTGATTTCCTGTTTTTATTCCTCCTTTTTTCATACCTTCCCTACCTTATGAATATTGTCCTTGGGCAAATGTTGCTGTTTTGATCTTAATTAATTAATATTAATTCTTAGGAGTGCCTACCTTCCTAGTATTATTGTTCACCTCATAGACCTCCAGGCCTGAGGGTGGCTAAGGGATTCCACTAGTCTCTTTCCAACTAGTGAGTCAAATCTTTTTTATGATCTTGAGTTTTGTTCCACAATTTTCTCCCACTCTATCATCAAATAGGGCTGCTAATCTCACAGTCAGCAGTTCGAAACTACCAGCTGTTCCGTGGGAGAAAGATGAGGCTTTTTGCTCCCATAAAGATTTACAGCCTTAGAAACCCTGTACAGGGTCGCTATGAGTTGGAACCGACTCCACAGCACATAACAACAACAACAGAGGAGTTCTAGTCTTCTAATAGAGGAGTTCTGGTAGTGTAGTGGTTATGAATTGGGCTGCTAACCTCAAGGTCAACAGTTTAAAACTGCCAGCTGTTCTTCGGGAGAAAGATGAAGCTTTCTGCTCCCATAAAGATTTACAGCCTTGGAAACCCTATAAAAGGTCACTACGAGTTGGAACCAACTCCACAGCACATAACCAACCAACCAATCTTCTAATGTGATCCCGTTCAGAGCAGTTGGTAGTGTTAACTGGGCACCATCTAATTCCTCTGGTTTCAAGGTCATATAGTCCATTATTTCATTGCATGTGTCTTTAAGTTGAATTTGTAGAGAAGTTAGAGCAGGTGCCTAGGGTTTTTACGAGGGTGGGTCAAAAATTATCCACACTCTGACTGTAGAATTTATTTTAATCAACTTTTAGAAAAGACAAATTTATCATTTTTCAACATAATCTCCTTGTTTTTCAATACACTTTGCCCATCTGTCAACAAGCTTTCATATTCCCTTATTTAAAAATGTTTTAGGCTGAACTACAAGCCATGAATGCACTGCTGTCTTGACTTCTTCATCTTCATCCTCTAAGGGCTACTTTCAAATAGTAAAGTTTTTGCAGAGTGTCAACAGTGTGGGAAAAGGTATGCAGATATGCATTTTCATGCAAGATCACAATGCCCTTGGATAGCAGTCGTCTGTGTTTAATCGAAAGCTTAGGTTTCACCTCTTCAGTGAGCATCTCACTGTAATGAGCACGGTTGATTGTTGGACTTTTTCCTAATATCATTCCAATACCACACAGAAAACTGTAAGCATCAATTTTCCCACCAATGGTTGACATTTGAACTTTTTCTTGGTTGGTGATTGATGATGTTTTCCATTTCATACTCTGCCGTTTACTCTCAGGCTATCCAAGGGCACTGTGAGAACACCTCTGCCCATACTGTTGACATTCTGTAAAAATCATGTTGAAGTGTTAAAGCATCTTCCCTATAGTCCTGACCTTGTTCCATCGGACTTTCTTGTTTGGTCCCCTGAAAGCAGCCCTATGAGAATGAACAGTCACCTCTGATGAAGGCAAGACAATGGTGCATTCATGGCTAGCAGCTCAGCTTAAAACATTTTTTAATAAGGGAATATGAAAGCTTGTTGACAGATGGACAAAGTGTATTGAAAAGCAAGGAGATTATGTCGAAAATTTTATATTTGTCTTTTCTAAAAGTTGATTAAAATAAATTCTACAGTCAGTCAGATCCTGGCAGCAGCTGCAGTGGCTCTTTTCCCTGACTCTCTGTGCCTTAGTTCTTTCACTTCCGGAAACATGGCCACTGGTGTGGCTGTCTCTGATGGTGTTATCAAGGTGTTCAGTGACATTGTTGTTGTTGTTGTTGTTATGTGCCGTCGAGTCGGTTCCAACTCATAGCAACCCTGTACAGGGTTTCCAAGGCTGTAAATCTTTATGGGAGCAGAAAGCCTCATCTTTCTCCCACGAAAAAGCTGGTTGTTTCGAACCGCTGACCTTGCAGTTCACAGTGTGATTCGTAACCACTACGCTACCAGAGCTCCTTGTTCAATGACATGGAGGTGCACAAATCATTGATGCCAAAGGAAGTGAAGAAGCACAAGAAGGTAGTGCTCTTCTGTTTGAGAGAAGACAAGAATATCATCCTAAAGGAGGGCAGGAGATTCTGGTTGGTGATGTGGGCCAAACTGTCCATAACCCCTATGCCACCTTTGTCAAGATGCTGCCAGACAAGGACTGCCACTGTGCCCTCTGTGACACAAACTATGAGACCAAGGAAACCAAGAAGGAAGATCTGGTCTTTATCTTCTCAGCCCCCAAGTCTGCACAGCTTAAGAGCAAATGGTAGCTCCAATGCCGCCATCAAGAAGTTGACAGGGATCAAGCATGAATTACAAACAAACCGCTACAAGGAGGTCAAGGACCCCTGCACCCTGGCCAAGAAGGAGGAGCAACACTGTCATCTCCCTGGAGGGCAAGTCCTGTGAGCCCCCACCAGCCCCCTGCCTGGAGCATCCAACAGCCCCAGACCTGCCTGCTGAGGGGGGTGGCAGAGAGGGGCTGCAGGCTCCCTCCTTCCTGCCAGACTAGAGAGGCTGAGGGGATCCCAGCAGGGGGAGGGCAATCCCTTTACCCCAGTTGCCAAACAGTCCCCATCCCCTGGACCTTCCTCCTCCCTCCACCCTGAGGGTTCTGGCCTTCCCAAACCACTTTTGATCTTCTTATTCCTTTTTGGTTGAAATAAGCCAAGTCCCCCCTAGGCACCCCAGTTTGGGAGGGGCCTGTATTTTTTTAATGACACCCCCACTCCCTACCTGTGCCTGCCCCTTTCCAGGCTGCCAACTTCTGACCAAATAGTGACTCTGTGCTTATCTGTTTAGTTCTGTGTATAAATGGAATAATGTGGCAATAATCCCATCCCACTCTGGCTGGTTCCCCTCTCCTTTTCCCCTGGTCCAGCCACTTGTTTGGAGACAGGGTCAGTAAGGAACCTTCAATTTAAAAAAAGAAAAGAAAAAAGATAACAATAAAATAAATAAATTCTACAGCCAGAATGTCTGCAGAATTTTTGATGAATCATTTTTGACTCACCCTCGTATTTAGCCTTATGTTAGTGCAAGAAAGGGCTCAAAGCCTTTGCAATAATTAAAAAACTGCATGCAACAAACAAAGGAGATTGTGATGAAGAATTTGTCATAAGTAGGGATTGATTCAGTCATTTTAAAGTAAGGGCAAATTTATATATTTATTTATTCCATCTTAAGGAAGACCATGTTTTATTATCATTTGGGGAAAGTTTACAGAGCAAATTTGTTTTCCTCTCAATAATATATACACATTTTGTTTAACAACTTCAGTTGCAATTCCCTCAATGTAACAGCACACTTCCCACCTCTTCCCTGAGTTCCCTGTTTCCATTCCTCTTTCTTTTCTGTCCCTTCCTGCCTTCTGAGCTTTGTTTTGGGGGCAAATACTGCTGGTTAGTCTCACATGGTTAATTATTCTAAAGAGTTCACTATTCATGAGTGCTATTCATTTTATAGGCCTGCCTGTTGTTTGGCTGCAAGGAGATCCTTAGGGATGGATTCTGTTCCAAGTTTGAAGAATGTCTAAGGGCCACACAGTTTCTATCAGACTAGTAAATCTGATCTTTCTTATGACTTAGAATTTTGCTCTACATTTTTTGCCCATTCTATCCAGGACCTTCTGGGGTCACAGTTAGAAAGGCTGATGGCGATAGTGAGTCACCCGCTAGTCCTTCTCGGTAGTAGAAGGTGTGGTTTGTGCAACCTGTTAGTCCTTTAGACTAATTGTTTCCTTGAGCCTTTATTCCCCCCTCTCTTCGTTACTTTAGATGTGGAAAGACCAATCGTTGTATCTTAGATGACTGTTCACTAGCTTTTAAGGCTCCAGCCACTACTTACCACAGTAGGATGTAGAACATTATATTTGTGAACTGTATTATGCTAATTAACCTAGCTGTTCTCCAAGACTGTAATCTGAAGCCCCCAAACTCAGTGACTCATTCCCTCAAGGTATTTGGTTATAGAAAAAATTTCATGACTTTGTGCCTGTTTGCCTTACATACATATGGATATACTTACAACACATACAAATGAGTCTGTAGAAATATCCTCTTTCAAACATGTATATGCTCATTTGCATACCCACACCTGTTTAGCTTGCATGCTTGCCTTTGTATTCAGTTATAGGTTATTGCCTGTTATTACTGATATTATAGAATTATATATTTCATTGTGTTTGCCTTTGTTGTCTGTAACTCTTGTGCAACTCTCAATGTCTTCCTTTGCCTTGGTGATAGTGTATTTACCTCCCTTTATGGTATATAGCCTTTCCCGTCACCAAAATCAATATGTGTTTACTCTCTAGTTAGTAACTTTCCTTCCTCTCCTCTCCCATCCCTGGTAACTGTCAAAGAATGTTTTGCATGTAAACCTTTTCTTGATTTTTCATAATGGTGGTCTCATACAATAGTTGTCCTTTTGTGATTGACTTCTTTCACTCAACATAATGCTCATCCCTGTTGGAGTCCTGGTGTGGCATTATAGGATAAGCATTCGACCACAAGTTCAATTTGAACCGCAAGGTTGGTGATTCAAACATGGAAACCCTACACAGGGTTACTATGACTCAGAACCAAGGCAATGGCACTTAACAACAACATGTTATCAGGTGTTTCATGGATTTATCATTATTCTACTGTGTGCAAGTACCATAATTTGTTTATCCATTCATCTGTTGATTAGCACTTAGGTTGTTTCCATCTTTTTACTATTACAAATAGTGCTACAATGAACATGGTTGTGCATAAATCTATTTGTATCACCGTTCTTATTTCTCTGGGATTCATACCTAGTAGTGAGATCACTGGATCATATGGGATTTCTATTTCCAACTTTTTAAGGGAGTGAATGAAGGCAAAGTTACATAACATTAAAGGGAAAATATAAATTAGACATTCATAACTCCCAGGACTTACTGTATATACAGTTGTTTATAAGAATTAATGCCTGTTTAAGCATAGGATAGTCTAGTACATGGTAAGATTTCAATATTAATATTGCTAGAGTCCTCCATTCTATATTTGGTGTGGCTATATTTCCCAGCTCCTCACCAGCTGATCAATACAAGTTGCTGTTTTGGGATCTTGTGAAATTTTCCCTCAGTCCTTCCTTTAAGTCATGTGTACTTAGGAAAACTATTGACCCTGTAATTGCTGACTAATTCTTCTAGGGAAAGATACTTTAAGAAAATTGTTCCATTTTTAATAAAAAATGAGATGCTCTTATAAGAATTAACTAGCATACAGAGACCTAGAATGTTACAGTTAGAAGACATCTTGGAGGTACTAATTTAATCTGGCATTTTTAGGGACCCCTGAGAGATCAATGTGATTAGTGGGAAAAGATGATTTCCTGTTTCTGTGTCTCCTGAACATCACTGCTCAGCACCCCATGTGTTGAGCCCACCTTGAGGATGTAAATCTTTACAGAAGCAGACTGTCTCATCTTTCTTCCACAGAGTGGCTGGTGGGCAAAACACCAACCTTTTGGTTACCAGCCCATCACTTAACTCGTGAGTCCTCAAGGTTCATTAAGATTGGTCTTCTTGTTGTTGTTGCTAAGCGTCGTTGAGTCAGTTCTGACCCATAGAGACCCTGAATAGGGTGGGTTTCCTAGGAGTGGCTGGTGAGCTTGAACCGCTGACCTTATGGTTCAAACTGACTTTGCAGTCCAGCACATTAACCCACAGCGCCACACCAGGACTCCTAACATCGGTCTAGGTTATTATAAATGGAAACTAAAACAATTTCATTTCTGTTTCCATTTCCCCCTGTCCACAGCCTTCCTGTCAATGTAAGTTCTTAGTTTCTTGATAGCTCTTTATAACCATGGGCCATCCTTTGGACCTAAGGAAATTCAGAATCCAGATAAGATGCAAGACTCTGAAAAGAACCAAAATAGGAAATAGATACCTGGCATCAGAGATCCCTTGGTTAACTCACCTCTTATGGTTTTATAGAGATTCTCTGAAGAGTTTTCCTAAATGAAATCTACATCAAATCTTGCTAAAACAAGATCACCAGAGTAGCAAAATATTAAGTTTGCCTGCCTGAATTTAAATTCCAGTAATATCACTTCATTTCCTATATAAACTTGTCAAGCAAACCTGGTACCATCAAGTCAATTCTGACTCATGTATTTCAGAGGAGAAATGTGCTCTGGGTTTTTAAGTTGTAACCTTTTAGTAGCAAATTACCAGGCCTCTGTTGTGTTGTTATGTGCCGTGGAGTCGGTTCCAACTCACAGCGACCCTGTACAGGGTTTCTGAGGCTGTAAATCTTTACGGGAGCAGAAAGCCTCATCTTTCTCCCGCGGAACCGCTGGTAGTTTCTAACTGCTGACCTTGTGGTTTGCAGCCCAATTTGTAACTACTACGCTACTAGAGGGTGGGTTCAAATTGCCAAAATTTTACTTAACAGCTAAGTAAGTGTGTTACTTCACAGCTCCAAGTATTTAGCTTCTCTTCTTTTATCATTTGTAAAACAGGAACAATAATAGGAACCATGGTGGTGCTGTGGTTAAAGTGCTTGGCTGGTAACTGCAAGGTTGGGGGTTTGAATCTACCAGCAACTCCATGGAAGAAAGATGTGGCAGTCTTCTTCTATAAAGATTATTATTGCTGTGAAGTGCTGTCGAAGTCTACTCTGACTCATAGTAACCCTTCATAGGTTTTCCAAAGAGCAGCTGGTGGATTGAACCACTGACCTTGTGATTATCAGTCTTGTGCTTATCCTATAGTGCCATACTAGGAGGCAGTTCTATTCTGTCTTGTATGGTCATGAGTTGAAATCAACTTGAGGTAAATGGGGAAATAAAACCTACCACCTAGATTAGTTGCAAGGACAAATCAGTCTACAGAAAGTAGTTAGAAAGCTTGGCATGTGGAAAGAATTCAATACATCTTGCTGTTATTGTTAAGTGCCATAGAGTTGGTTTCAACTCATAGCGACCCTATATAGGGTTTCTGAGGAGCAATTCAAACCAACCTTACAGTCTAGTGCTTATCCTATAATGCCACACCAGGACTCCTCAATACATCTTGCTACAGTTGCTGTTGTTTAGTGCCATTAACAATAGCAGCCGCTCCTCAGAAACCCTATACAGGCTTGCTGTGAGTCAGAACCGACTCAACAGCACTTAACAACAACAAGAAGATGTCTTGAGGACTCCTGGTATGGCACTGTAGGATAAGCAGTGAATAATAATCTTAGCTACTACTATTTTATTAGCTTATTGCAGGACAAATTAAGCAGCCACTTCTAGTAGTGAGATCACTGAGTCATATGGTATTTATTTCTGTTTCCAAATTCTTAAGGACTTGAGTAAGGGCAAATGTTGAGATCAGTAGGCGTGGGGTAAGAAGATACTTTTATATAAGGTATCTTACGAATCGGGCTGCACATCTCAAGGCCAGCAGTTCAAAACAAAGAGCCGTTCCACAGGAGAAAGATGAGGCTTTCTACTTCCGTAAAGATTTACAGCCTCAGAAACCCTGTGCAGGGTCATTATGAGTCAGAACCAACTCCCCGGTACTTAACCACAACAACATGGAGATGTGGAGCCTCAATCTGTGGTCATGGACCTGAATCAAGTGACAGCGCTGGTAAGGGAATGGATATGGGCTTGTAGCTTGTTGAGCGCCCTGGCAGCAGCTTCATTGGGCAGTCACTTAGAAGTCAAGGAGTCCTGCATTTCAAGGGGCTCAAACTTAATTCCACTTTAACAAATGTTTATTTAACGTATTTTATGTTCACTGTATTGTACTGGGCACTGGAGATACTGAGGTGAGGTGAAGAGTTTGGAAACCGCTAAGCAGATTTTGAAGCAGCATGTGGTCAGGAGGCTGGGCTTGGACAGACTCAGGGAGAGACTGTGGCTTACGCATCACTGTGTCCCTGTTGGCTAGCACAGAGCCTGGCATAGAGCAGATGTTCAAATGATCTTTGTGAATGATTAATTATAACTGAAAGTCTTAAGGAAAGCCTCATGAAGTAGGTACTCAGGGTTTTAAGACAGATTTGAGAGGACAGAAAAGATGGAGAAGGAACTGCTCGAACAAAGGTGTAAGCAAAGGTGTGGAGGCATGGGAACGTAGAATGTATCTTAGAAAAGGATAGTTGACTGATATGGTGGAACTTACAGCACAGGGAGGGACCCCATACGCCAGCTCTCACCCCTCAGAGAGAGACCCGCCCATTTGCAGAGCACTCGCTGACCAATCACACCCGCCAGCCACCATGCTCAGTAGCAAGCGACTGGGGCAGTCCAGACTGACCCTTGCCCTGTCCCTGTTTGTGTGCCTCAGAGCGCCCCAAGCCAGATAACCCCGCAGAGGAATCGCTGGCAGAGGACGTGGCCAGATACTACTGTGCGCGGCACTCCTACAACCTCATCACCAGGAGAGATATATAGAAAACTATCTAGTCGGGAGACACTGATTTCACACCTGTTGGTGAGAAAAAGAGCACAGGAAACGTCCCCAGAACTAGGCTAGAAGGTCCTTATATGTGGTAATGGGAAATGAAACTTGCTCTCTGATCTTTTCCTACTTTTCACTCAATATTTTATACGGTAAAACCAGAGTCTGCCCATCATGTATGCAGCCACTGTGCTGAACTCTGCAGCATTTTCCTTTGTCAACATTGTATATATGTGCGTTTAAATAAAGTACCATACAAAAGTGGAAAAAAATTAAGTACAGAGAGGGATGTAGTTGGAGATAAGGCCTTGAATGGTTTGCCAAGGGCTCTGAATTTTCAATTTTTGGCTTTGATTTCATATATTACTGAAGCAGGTATATTAATATTCTCTTCAATTCAAGCTACTATAAAGTCATCATAGATAGTCTACAGGACAGTCTGCTAAACTGTTGTCCAAGTTCTCTCCAGACCTAGCCTCTTCTGCTAAGCAAGCCCCAAGGCTGTCCTTACCTCTGCCAGAGGGAACAACTGCACCTGGATACCTCTAGATGCTTCCTCTGCTAGCTTTGGTTTGAAGGAATCCCCTCTGGAGTGTTCAAGCTCCCAGCTGCACTAATGGAAACTAATGAGATTCCAGCCTGATTAGCTCAACTTCTTTCCAGTTGAATATTCTTATGCCATCTCAGTGTTGCAAGCTTCACACTTGACAAATGACTGGTTCTGCATTAGAAATGACTTGGATTATCTATCCCTGATTTTTTCCCAACAGAGTCTGATGGCTATATGAAGGGCTTCCCTGGCAGGTCTTGCCTTAGTTCTTGCCTTCAGAGACTAGGTTCTTCTTAGCCTAAAAGGAATGGTTTACTAGTTTAAAGTAGAAATGAGCTGGTTTCTATGACATTTTGGAGTTCAGTTTTGTTTTCAATTTCTAAGTGCTTGAGTGTTGTGAGGATGACCAACTACTACAGACTTCTGGATGAAGATGTGAGCCACATGACCACAAGACAAAGCTCTGTTATCTATTTAACATGCGATATTTAAGCTTCTGTTATCTTCTAAGCCTCAAGTGTTTTCATCTCTAAAATGAAGGTAATAATGCCTTTCTTGTTTCTAAGGATATCAAGATGAATGGAGTAGAGAGCATCACATGCTCTGAAATCTGAATTACAGGATGAGAGACATAATATGCATTTCCCAAGGATGCTGGAGCTACACATTTGTCAATGAGGGTATATTTGCATGTCCCTTATCTATACATGTGCCAAAGTGGAAAAAAAAGGCAAAAAACAGTATATTCTGAGGTTGACAAGAATCCCAATCCTGAGTGGCCATGTATTAAAGCCAGGCTAATTCTTTTCTTGAGCCACATAGCTAAAAACAATTTGAATCAAGACATTAAACAAACTCTGTGTATGTGTGTGTGCTTTAAAAATAGCCCATTCACTATAAAAATGTAAACCTTCCAGATAAACAAAAGAAAAAAAAAAAAATCCCGTGCTAAAAGATGATTGCTAATAATCTTGATATAAATTCCTCCAAGCTTTGATGAACTGGTGTGGCCCTGTGGGTTAATGCGTTGCACTGTAAAGTCATTTGAGCCACACAGTCAGCGATTTAAGCTCACCAGTTGCTCCTTGGAACCTATATAGGGTCGCCAAGGGTCGGAACTAACTCGAAAGCACTTAACAACAACAAGCTTTGATAGCTACAAATTGTCTCTTATGTTGCATACTGGTTTATAATTTTGTTTCACATAATAGTACATTTGTTCATGTCACCAAACACTGACTCTGCCATACTTCATTTAAACAATTCCCTTTTGTTGAATATTAGGTTGTTTCCAGGGATTTTTTTTTTTTCTTTCATTACTATATATGGTTTTTATACTACAGTTGACCCTGGAGCAATGCAGGGGTGGGAATGGGATTTCCTCGAAGTTGAAAATCCATCTATAATTTACAGTTGACCCTTGAACGGTGCGGATTTGAACTGCTCAGGCTCACTTATACACGGATTCTTTCTCATGCTGCTATTGCAGTGAATTTAGATGTTGAGAATCTCCATGCTCCCAGTGAGCAATGGTCTTTCTGGTTAACTGCTCACAAACTGCTCATGGGAGATGCCAAACATCACATGCGTTTTAAGCGAATACTCTCAACATTTGAGCTCACTGAAATAACAGCTGGGGGTGAGGGGGGTGGGGGTGGGGATGGAAATCCACGTATAAATGGGCCAGCACAGTTCAAACCCTTGTTGTTCAAGAGAGTCAACTGTATTCTTAATACTTTAGGAAAGAATCCTTAAAGATTTAAGCTGTCCAAAGTATGCATCCTTTCAAGATTGGTTTTGACAATTTCATTGTCAAATTGGCCCCAAGAAACTCATGCCAGTTTATACTCCCATACTTCAGCGCTCACTAACACTAAAAAACAAAAATCCCACTGCCAGCAGGTTGATAAATTCTTAAAACAGTTGCCAATTTGATAGGTAAAAAAATATCATATCTCACTCATTAATTACTGAGGAAGTTGTAATTTTTCATATGCTCTTTGACCACTTGAACTTATTTTGTGATTTTTTGATTCACTGTTGCCCAGTTTTTCTATCTATACTTTTCCCCATATTGATTGATCAAAGCTTTTTAATGCATTGAGGATATTATCCCTTTTGTCATTTATGTTGCAAATATTTCCTTAGCTTATTATTTGCTTATTACTATATTTATAGTGTTTTCTGATATTTAAAAAAATTGTACCTTTTTATATTATTTAAACCCACCCAACAGCTTCACAGAAAACAAGTCCTGACAATCTGCTTCCCTAATGATTACAGCTAAGAAACCCCTGTGAGGTACCATTCTGCTCTGTAACACATGAGGTAGCCCATGTCAGAATCAACTTGAGGGCAATGTGTATGGGTCCTTTATTTTAGAACCTTTATAGATCTTTTCATATAGATAATTTCTATTACGATATTTATATTATGATAAACTTTAGATCTTTCCCTTTATAATCTCTATTGTGATATTGAGACCTGGTGTGGCGCAAGAATGGCAGTTCAAACTCACCAGCTACTCTCAGAAACCCTATACAGAGTCTCTATAAGTCAGAACTGACTTGATGGCACACAACAACAACAAAATGATGATGATATTATTCTCAAGAAGGACTTCCCAACTCACTAGAACATCTTTTCTCATTAAATTTAACTCTGAGTTGTAGGATCATACAACTTCAAGCTATTTTATCAAAAGACCTATAGGGTAAAGGAGGGGATATGGAAAATGAAGATTCTGACCACAAGTCTAATAGAATCTTAGAGAGCTGGGAAGTTCTGGCTTCCCTGTGACATTTTCACAAGTCCATACACTGCCTGAACACCCCTGGTGCTCTCACCTGGGGAATTTTACCTATTTATGAAATCTTTAGACTAGTTCCCTGAGTTCAGAGTTATGTCAACATTGCCCCACAGGTCATTCTCCCAGGAGCTTCCACGTATACCTACACATCCTGCCTGTGTATGGTCAGAGGTCATCTCAGTCAATTACAGGGTGGGAGTAGTGGAGAGAACAGAAAAGGGGTTCATGGAGAATGTCACCTTCAGCAATGGAAATGCTGACTACAAGACCAATGTGCTAGTCACACCTGGACCATGACATTTCTGCCAGAGTTAGAAAAAGCCTTTCTTTCCTGGTGTGAGTGTGTGTGTTTGTATACATGTTCACTCACACAAATTTGCACACACACATCGTCTAATTTCACTCTTCTGTTAGTGAATCCTAAATGGGAGAAACTGTCCCTGTAATTTTGAAGAAGAGGTAGGAGGGAAGAGGAGAACAGAAAACCTTTCTAGAAATAGAAAAAGATGTGCACTGAGCATGTGCAGAGTAATTTTTCTTCTCATGCTTTATTAAAGAATTATATGACATAATTATACGTTATAATGTCTTTACACATATTTATGGTAATTACGTCAATGCACATTTGATGTTCTGTAATTACAGTAAATACACAACAATCCTGACAAATCACTTGATCAAGAATTCAAATTCCCTAAGTGAAGAGAGGGAGAAAATACATTAACTCTTCTGCTTCCTGATAGCCCTAGCTCCTAGTATTCTGTGCTTTCTATTGACATTTTGGAGGCTTTTTTGTCTCTGGATACTATCAAGGTATGACTGGCTTCATTTCCACCAGGGATGTTTCTGAGAATGATCTCTACAACACAACACCCATTCTTCACTTATCAACATAGGTTCCAAACACCAGGTCATTGTAAAAAAACTCAGCACTCTGTGAAAATGGAGGATGGCCACATCAGATCACAAACTGAGGATGACTTCCTAATTATATAACTACCAAATTACATTATTACATTAACTGTCAAACCACTGAGAAGCATGGCCCAGACAAGCTGACACATAGCCTTAACCGTTTCAATCTTAGCCATTACTTTTGCCTCATGCCTCAATGTCTTTTGTTGTCAGAAGTTGGTCATTAATGCACAAAATAGCAGGGTAATAGTTTTTTGTTTTGTTTTTACTATTGTTGTAAATGTGAAATTTGTATAACAAGATAATAAATGATGAATAAGTGTAGTCAGATATAGTACCAGAAAATGAGCCCC
>NW_006408582.1:14815083-14815950 GCF_000296735.1 Chrysochloris asiatica
TCAACATACGGGTTGAATAAGTATGGTCAAAGACTACAACCTCGTCATACACCTTTCTTAATTTTAAACAACAACAACAACAGGTGTACTTATTTTTATCTAATTTCCCTTCTAATACTATTGTCTATACTGATTGGATAGAGTGAGTGGGTTTCAGAGCCCTGATAAAGCCTTCAGGGCTATTTGTATTTGGTGAACCCTCTTGTCCTGAGATATGTGGGGAATTATAAAGAAAGTTGCTGATAAAACTTCATTTTCTATAAAAAGTATAGCCACCTGGGGGAAAACAGTAGTAAAAATGAATACCACATAAGCACCTCACTTACCTATGTTGTTGTTAGCTGTTATTCAGTCACATTGGAAACCCCAGGCACAATGGAACAAAGTTATGATTAGTAGGGGCTTGAGTCATTGTGGTCCATAGGGTTTTTATTGGCTGATTTTTGCAAGTAGATCGCCAGTCCTTTCTTCCTAGTCTGAAAGATCCACTGAAACCTGTTCAGCAGCATAGCAAGACACAAGCCTCAATGACTGTAACTGAGGTATATTGGTTGAGAACCAAAGTTAGGTCTCCTCAATGGAAGGCGAGAATCCTACCATTAATCACTGCCCCCAAAAATCTTGACAGCAAGGATCATTCCCACCCCCTCTATACACAGAGTAGACAGGGATGGGCAACTTGGACTTTGGCTACCCAAAATGGGGGGGCTACAAAGGCCAGAAGTGACTGGCTTACAAGCTTTCAAGAGGGAACCTAGATCCAGAGGGCGCAGAGGAAGGTAGAATCTCCACTGAGTAGTATCTAATCTATCTAGGCAGGGCTGATGAAAGGAAATGCTGATAGGTCTTTTGTGACACAATAGTGAA
>NW_006408582.1:14822455-14858045 GCF_000296735.1 Chrysochloris asiatica
GTTGTAATATTTGGTTTTATCTTCAAAAGTTCTTTGAAATTTTCTGTTCAGCTCTTGGACCTCCTCATTTCTTCCATTTGCTTTAGCATCTCTACGCTAGAGAGCAAGTTTCAGTGTCTCTTCTGACATCCGTTTTGACCTTTTCCGTCTTTCTTGTCTTCTCAATGACTTTTTGCTTTCTTCATGTATGATGTTTTTGTTGTCATCCCACAACTCTTTTGGTCTTCAGTCTTTAGGGTTTAATGTATCAAATCTGTTCTTCAGATATCTCTAAATTCAGGTGGGATCTATTCAAGGTGATATTTTGGCTCTCGTGGACTTGTTTTCATTCTTCAGCTTCAGTTTGAATTTGCAATAAAGGCACAAAGTGACTGGCTTACAAGGTTTCAAGAAGGAGTTTAGTTTAAGAGTGTGTGCGGGAGGATAGAGTCCCCACTAAACAGTTTTCATCTTGTCTAGATGGATCTGGCAAAAAGAGATGGGGATAAGATTCTTATGATTCAGTAGTGAGTAATTGTTATCATGACTAACTGTGACTGTGACTATTGTAATGGTAGAAGTTTTGTAACAAAAACAGAGGAGTAGTTACTCTTACAGTCCAGAAACAAAGGGCCATAGAACCATCAAGGGAGAAGAGCACAAGCAGAATGTGAGACCTTATCCAGAGAAGCAGCAACACCAGAGATGAAGGCAGAGATGGGGACATGGAGAGAGGGAGCAGCTGAGGATTCTCTAGATTCACAGGAAGAGAGGGACTGAGAGCTGGTGGCCAGGAGGCAGACTTGCAGAACGTGCCCTTTGGTGATGTAAATTATTATATATGCCTGAGTGGTTTTGTTTTTGTTTTTAAAGCTAAAGTGGATAATAGAGAGAAATACTGTTAACTGATGGTACCTGGAGGGGATTATAATGAAATGTAATGAAACAAGGAGTATGACTTGTTGAATGTAAAACTGATGATCTGCCCTGTAAACGTTCACTCAATTCACAATAAAAGCTTTGAAAAAAAAAAAAAATTAACACTTGGGCATATTTGTTATCCCGACCAAAAAGCATCTCCTGTGATCTGCTCATCTCTCCATCTCTTTCTTACTATGGTCTTTATCTTTGTCCTGGCGAGTTCCTAATTAGAACCATCCATCAATATGGGTCATCATTCATTTAACTCAAAGAAGGAGTGATGGGCCTCCAGGAGGCAATAGAGAAAACTGAGTACAGGATTTGGACTCCAAATTCCCCAGCAGATGCTGCAAAGTCTCATACTGAGTGTAAAGAATTTGCTGTGAGGCAAGTTGTAGAACTGAAAGACCATGGATGGGGTTGGAGTGAGGTGCCTTAGTTCTCCTAGTTCAGGTCTAACACTAACCTGCTTTGTGACCCTCTGAAGGGTATCTTCCTACCTATTTCACAGGGCCTATAGCTGTGGGCTAATGCACTGGACTGCAAAGTTAATTTGAACTTCAAGGTTGGCGATTCAAGCTTACCAACCACTCCTTGGAAACCCTATACAGAGTCGCTATAGGTCAGAACAACTCAATGGCACTTAACAACAACAATATTTCATAGAAAGGAGCTCTGGTGGTACAACAGTTTAGGTGTTGGACTGCTAACCTAAAGGTCTACAGTTTGAACCCACCAGCCACTCCACAGGAGAATGATGAGGCTGTCTGCTTCCATAAAGATTTGCAACCTGGGGAACCGTATACAGCAATTCTACTCTGTCCTATAGGCTTGCTATGAGTCGGAATCTACTCCATAGCTGTAGGTGGTAGAGCTCATAGACGCAGAGGAGTTTGAAAAGTTAACAGCTTTAAGCGAATGTCTGGAATTTGCAGTCAACTCTTTCCAGTGCCCACTCTTGACCTCCTTTGGTATTAGAAGCAGGAATAACACTCCCCATTTGCACCTACTAATTTCGTTCCAACCTTACGACCTGGAGGAGCCAATTATGCCTGGAACAGGTGATCTTAAAGGGAGATTTCACTGATCCCAACAAGGGAAAAAAAGAAATCTGTCACACCCGTTTCAGACCAGTGTGGGCAAGGACAAAAATGAAGGCTGACTAATGATTCATAAAAGTAACAAATTTATTGACTAATATAATTCTTAGTCATGAAGTCCCTATGTTCTGTATATGCTGAAATCAAAGCAATTACAGATTTAAATGAAGCTGGAACCCTTAGTGCAGAAAACGCTTCTTTTAGCCCAAGATGGGGTCTAAAGGTGAGTGACCCATTACTCCTCCAGTAATGAAAGCGCCTTACAGTCTGCAGGCTACTCAGAATGTAATTGCTAAGGGCTGAGATAGGGATCTGACTGCGCTAATGATGCCCTGTTCTTTTTTTGAGGCCTCATTCCAGTTTTCACGTAGAGCCCAGATTGCAAAGGAATGCAGAACGGTAGAAATGAGCATATTAACACGCTCATCTTAGCATTTTGTATTTCTCAAATGCTGCCATCATCTTTTAACCTTATATCATTGCTTTTTGTTTTGTTTTGTTCTTTAAATTACTAATTGTTCAGGACCTGGTAAATTTCGAAGGATGCCTCATGGATGCATTTAAATATGTGAGCAAGTGAAGTGAAAAAAGATGCATTTTCTTTCTTGTATGTGTGTGTGTCTAGTGAGGACTTTGTATGGCCAGAAACCATAATTCATATTTGCTTCACACTCACAAAAGACACTGCTGGAACCAAATTTGTGTTGTGAAACAGATTCTTTTTAGATTCTTTTTCTGGTTGAGCGTTATTGTGGTGCGTTTTTAACTGCTGTTCATTTATCAGCTAGTGTGGAACTGTAGGATCAGCAATGAACTGCTAATCTCAAGGTTGGCAGTTCAAACCCACCAGCCACTATTGGAAACCCTATACAGCAGGGCTGGGGAACCTGTTTTCTGCCCAAGGACATTTAGATATTTACAACCTCACTTAATATAAATTAATGTTGCTAAGAAAAAAGCTCCTAGTTTATTGAATTTCCAGTCCCGCCTGCAGTTGTCTTGGCATGGCCAGACCAAATCATTTTGTGGGCTTATATGGCACATGGACTAGACATTTCCCACCCCTGCTATGCAGGGTCACTATGAGTCAGAACCAACTCAAAGGCACTTAACCACAGACCAACAGACCAATGCTTGATCTACAGGGATTTTACATGAGTTTAGAAAAGAAATTGGGAGACCTGTGCCCCTTTGATGGTCTTTAAAGATAGGAAGAAGTGAGAACCAGCAAGATTCATCCGTATCTTCAGAACAAGGCCATTTTGAAAAAGTGGTTTCTTTCCTCAAAACAACAGGTAGTGAAAAAAAGAGAAAGAAATGCAACTCTTCTGCTTTCTAAGGGTTGATGCTTTGGAGGTGGAGGGCAGAAGTTTGAAATTAAATATTCGGAAGAGAAATCAGCAAGGGGCAAAATCTCCAGCAAGAGAATGTCCATTAAATCTGCCGTGATGGGATTGCCAATAAAGTCGGCTTCAACCCTTCTCTCTCTCCCTCGCCTCTTACCCACCAGCAGCGTTTGGGAGTTCAATAACTCCCCCGAGGAGATTGCTCTCTATTCTCTCTAGGTCTGTATAATCCTTGGAGACTGAGCTACCCAACAACAGTCCCTGGGGATTGAAAATTAATTTCTTTCCCTGCCCCAAGCGGCTGATCCCAGCTGGCCCGTGGCTCAGCTGGGAGTGGGGGTCAGACGCCCGAGACCACCAGGTGCTTGGAGTAAATGATCAGGACCTTGGGCTGAGAAGGCTTCTAACAATACGGAAATGGCAATTTCCACTTAACTCAATTGCAGTGCTGTCTGGCTGTCTCTTCACACCAAGATTCAATTACCAGGGCTGGTGCCTGTTTCCCCTTCCCCCTCAGTCCTCGCCTGTACTTTCTGGGGAGCTGTTTAGTGTCCTCTTTTTTCTGGCAGTTATGGGTGAAGGGATTCCAATCAACAAGAGGAGTTTTCTGCTTTGCTGTCGGTTTCAAGTGTGAGGACCAGGGCTAATTGATGCACAGAGGGTGGTGGCAGGAAAGAACACTGGAGTGCAAGTTGGAAGATGATGGTTCTAGCTGTGTGGTCTTGGGTAAATCATTTAACCTTTCTGATCCTCAAGTTCCTCCATTGTGGGTTAATGTGCTGGACTGCAAAGTCGGTTTGAACCACAAAGTCAGCAGTTCAAGCTCACCAGTCGCTCCTTGGAAACCCTATACAGGGTTGCTATGGGTCGGAACCAATTCAATGGCATTTAACAACAACAACAACAACAACAATAATAAGGATATACCTAATGAGCTCTGGATCTCACCAGTCTAGTTCACTGAGGGTCCCAAAGACCTTTCTTGGCAGACGTGTGTTCATTCTCAAGAATGATTCAGAAGAAACTGGAATACAAAGTCATGAATAGAAGACATTCAATGACCCAGAAACTGGTATGGCTGGGACTCGAGCCAGGTGTTTGGGCTTCTGGCCCAGGATCCTACGCATAACCTTCTTTAAGAAGCCCAGCAGTTTCGGTGGAGTCCTGTTCAGGCCAGATTTGGATAGGAGGGAAGAAGCAGAGAGTGTCACCTGGGGCAAAATTCATTTGGAATGTTTCCCTAAGAGGTTCCCTTCCCAGGTCCTCAGCCTCTTGTTCTTCAGTGTGTGGAGCCGTCGACAGAAAGAAACTTGATCCAAGTGTTGCTGATTCAATGATGTTTGCCCAAATGCTGTTTCTTAAGAACTGTTGGATGCCCAAGATGCCTTCTGAGTCTGTTTTCTTTTTCCAACAAACCCGTTTCTTTTTCTGGAAGTGGGACATGGCATGAAGCCGATGGAATCTGAACCCAAGTCTATTCCAACTACTTTCTAAACTTGGACCACTTTGCAATGAGAGGACTTGGGAACCCAGCAGAGGCCCTTCCTCCCATCCCTCCTCAAGGGTCCTGGGAGGCTGGGGGAGCTGGGGTCTGGCAAAGCTTACAGTTAGTAAGCACTTAATGCATGCAACAGCCTTCCTTCTTACAAACTAGGCATAGCGCCATAGAGTATTATTTCATTTAATCTTCAAAGCACACTGGAAAGCAGTTAATATCTCCATCTTACAAATGTAAAGCTAAGACTGTTGTTGTCCGACTCATAGCAACCCTGTATAGGATTTCCCAGGAGCAGCTGGTGGGTTTGAACTGCTGATTTTGTGGTTTGCAGTCCAGTGCTGATCCTACAGCACCACACCAGGTGTCAAAGCTAATATTAGGAATAATAAATGGTAAACTATATGTTCAGACCTAAGTCAGAGCCCTTGTTTTTTAGCATCACACACACACATTTGCCATTAAGACAAGCTCTTTTTTTTTTCCTTTGTTCATTTTTATTCCTCTCAGTTTGATTCATTGTGCTGTTGTTGAGAATATACACAGCAAAACATACACCAATGCAATAACTTCTGCATGTACAACTTGTTGTTGTTAAGTTCCGTCAGTCAATTCTGATTCATATCATAGCAACCCAGTATAGGGTTTCCAAGGAGCACCTGGTGGGTTTGAACCATCACCCTTGCAATTAGCAGTCCAGTACTTATCCTACAGCGCCACACCAGGACTATATTTAGTGGCATTCTTTGAGTTCTGCAACCATTCTCACCTTTTTCTTTTGTTTTAAATTGTTCTTCCCTCATTAACATAAACTCACTGCCCTCTACAGTTAACATGAACTCTTTCTATGACCAAAAGGAACCCATTCTGGTTGGCAGTGTTCTGGCCATGTCACCGTGGCACACCTTCCTGGCTATCTGAACACAACTTTACTCTCTGGTTTCACAGCTTTCTCTACAGATTGGCTCCCTGTACAGATTGTGAGCAGGCCCTGGCTTTGTTCCTTTCTCTGTTTTTGTTCAGTTCCTCCCTTCCCACTACTAGACAGTCCACTTTGTCTTATTATTCTAGTTCCTGTCTCGAATCAACATAGTTTTCAGTAGCTTCTGTCAAGCCTAATATTTTGGAATACGAAGAGCAATAACCCCATTTAATCACTCACACCAGCCATGCCTTGTGTCCATTTTTGTTTTAATCTGAAAAAGAGATAAGAATAGTACCTTTTTCTTTCATAGGATCAGATGTGTGGAAGCACTTGGTGGGCTGTAAGGCACTCAGGTTCAACTCCTCAATGGTAAAAAAAAAAAAAAAAAAAGCATTTGCTATCAAGTTAACTCCAATTCATGTGTCAGAGTAGAACTGTGCCCCACAGGGTTTTCGATGATGGATTTTTTTTTTTTTTTTTTTTCAGAAATAGCTCAGATCATTAGCATTTTCTTCCATAATGTCTCTGGCTGGACTGGAATCTCCCACCTTTTGGCTAGCAGCCAAGCTTATCAACTGTTTGCATGGACTCCCTGTGCCCATTACTCAACTCTAATGTATTCTCCATTTTCTGTCCATTCAGCATCCTGATGTGGCACTATGGATTAATGCACTAGCTGCAAGGTTGGTTTGAGCTGCAAGGTCGGAGGTTCAAGCTCACCAACTGTTCCTCATAAACCCTATGCAGAGTCACTATGAGTCGGAACCGACTCAACAGCACTTCACAACAACAACAACAGCATTATCAAATGCAACTTCTGACACATACAGCATTTCCATCACCTTCTCTGAATATGTGCAGGTACTCTTTCCTAGCCCCACTCACAAACAGATTATATTTCACAGCAACAGAAGACAGATCAAAGTCATGGTCCCTTGAATGTCTTGGGTTGGCTCCATGGGAAACGAATCAGAAGTATCAGATTTTGACATCTTTTCCAATTTTTTTGCATAAAAAGTAGAATTGAAGAGTGAAAAGTTGTAGTAACACCCCAGGCCAAGTAGCACATTAAGTCAGCATGGCAGGTGACACACAGGATGTCAGGGAACACGACAGCAACACTGAGGATGTGACTAGCATAATGCTACACATCAGTGTTGCCGGCAGAGCCAGTATAACTTGGCAGTGAGCATGGAAATACTGTCTGGGTCAGAAGTTGCCAAGAAGAGCTGGTGTGTTATCATTAGCACAAGCAACACACAGATTCAACCAAAGCTGCTAATATCAAGTCACCACGTCTTCCATTCCATCTTCCTTTCCTAAGGCTAACCTTGGGTAGGTAGTTTTTCTTTCCCCTACACATGTATTGGGATTTCCACGGTATCATCTAGGCTGTAGTGTGCCTTGAAGCCATGGCCATGTCTTTTAAATACCTTTGAACTCTACCAGGCTGGGAAGAGAAAATCTCTTTCAGGTTTTTGTTGTTGGTAAAGGCTGTAGAGTCGATTCTGACTCATAGTGACCCTGTATAGGGTTTCCAACCATTAACCTTGCAGTTAGCAGTCTAGTGCTTATCCTACAGTGCCACACCAGAACTCCATTGTCTTTCAGGTGGTGGTGGTGATGGTGTGCTGTGAAGTTGGTTCTGACTCATAGGGACCCTGTCTAGGGTTCCGAGGCTGTAAACCTTTATAGGAGTAGAAAGCCTCATCTTTCTCTTGTAGAACAGCTGGTAGTTTTGAACTGCTGACCTTGAGGTTAGCAGCCCAACTCACAACCACTATGCTACCAGAAGATACTAAATACGTATGGTATTAACTGACCATTAGCCATAATATATATTTACTTAGTGACGCCATTTCTCCATTTGTAAAATGGGAGAATACTTCCAACCCACTTCAAAAGATTGGTTAAGAAAACACTGAAATGTCTATGGAGAAGGCTGATGTCATCTATAATTAAAATTGCCTTGTGCTCATCTTCAGTCTTGATTCTGACCTCTCCCATTCCTGTTTGAAGTCATTGCAATCACAAGCACTGAACTGGAGATTAGGACAGAGCTTTTCCAGCTCTGCTGTGTGTGTTGGGGGGATGGAATGAGGCCCTCTGATGGTGACAGTTGCTTTAAAAAGGTTCGAGACAAGACAGAAGCGCACATCTGCCTTTAAAGATAGTTCATCAAAGGGAAAATGTTCCACCCCCTCAGCTGGCTCACCTTTTTTTTTTTTGCCAACACCCCTCTTTTTCTTTTCCTCTCTGAAAACACAACTGTGAAAAGGAAATTCCTCCTTTCTTTCTTTCTACCTTTGCTACTACCCAAAGTCCAATGAATGTCTCCATATTGGGGATTTCATCTCCTCCTTTCCATGTGCCCATTTTTCTCTGGCTACCAAGCATTAAAGATAGATATCTTTCCTATGGCTCAACATGGAATTTGACTGTGTGCATTGAAACAGCCAGGCAGGGCTGACAGCACTGTCAGACGGTGAGCACAGCTCCTGACATACGTGCACGGGAAGTAAGCACCCACACTCACATACATCCCCCTCCCCTCCTCTGAGCCCCCACATATCTCCTCATGCACAGCCCCTTTGGTTGGCCCCACATCCTCATCCTCCACTGGTCTAGCCTACTTGCCACCACCACACAGCCCCAGTCTCCACTCAAGGCAGACAGACAGCCCACCCTTGCCTTTCCCACTCCTCACAAATCCAGTATGGGAGGCTGGGAGAGCTGTTGGATAATGAGTTGAAAACTTACAGCCTCTCGTCTCTCCCTGGCTGGTGACTGACACAAATGGAATTCATCTTTAATCATCTGTTAACTCGTTGTCTATTATAGCTCTTTAATAGCACCATAGATATTCTTAATGAAGCATGATTTAAGGTATTTACAGCGCATGGACCGACAGACATCACTCACAGTGTGCAGGTAATGAGGCATAAAACGGCTTTTGAATTCCCCCCAAAAGAGAAAGAGATGGAAAGAGAAAGAGCTTTTGCACTAGGGAAGGGGGCTGGGGAGAGGAATTAAAAGCCTTGTGTTGTAAGGTTTGTTTTTAAATGTTTAGGCATTTAAAGTCATTATAGCGCCTTTCGAGGTGTTTGGCTCACAGAGTTCAGCAATTACCCCCGCTGAGAGTGGCAGGCTCAGGTTCTCGAGGCAGCCACCTCAGACCCAGACATGGCTTCTGGTACATTTGGAGGCTGGGGTGGGCTGCTCAGGGGACCCCAGTGTTTCTCTCCACATGGAACTCAGACTTCATCTGATTTGTTCCACTCACCCAGTCTTCCCTCAGCCTCCTCTGATGGTGTTCTACGGGCATTGTTGTGCTAGAAAGACAGTACTATTGAGAACTACCAGAGAAGGAGTGATGACGACCGTCCCAACAGGAAAGTAGACTCGGGCTGGGAGCTGCCATCCTGCCTGGTGGGTCTGCAGTGGGTCTGCAACTACTACCCCTGCACTCGCCTCACAAAACCCAGGCAACTTTATCCTTAAAAGTAAAGCCTGTTAGAAGTAGAGGGGACCTAGCATGCCTTCTTACCCAACCCCTCAATTTACAAATGAGGAGACCTGAAGTTATCCACTTAGTTCATGAAGAATTCAGAACTAAAACTACATCTCTGATGCGCCTCTGGACTCTTGTTTCCAACTAATCAAACTCCATCAAATTCCCAAGGAGTTTGATGGTGCTGTGGATTAATGCACTGGACTGCAAATCCAGTTTGAACCACAAGATCAGTGGTTCAAGCTCACCAACTGCTCCTTGGAAACCTTATACAGGATCACTATGGGTCAGAACCAACTCGACAGCACTTAACAGAGAGACTCGTTGAGTAAATGGGGTGGGGGGATCTTTTCCAAGGACATGCTTTAAATATGATGTTGTTGTTATATGCTGTTGAGTCAGTTCTGATTCACAGCAACCCTGTACAGGGGTTCCTAGAGTGGCTAGAGGGTTTGAACTGCCAATCTTTCGGTTACCAGTCAGTACTTATCCCACAGCACCATGCCAGAGCTTTAAACTTAGAGATCGCTAAAGCAAAAAAGAAATCTTAGAGAATGATCTGCCAAAGTATGCCAGGATAGAAACTATGAGATCTGGATTTCAGTTCTGACCCTTGTTGCCTCCCCCAGGTGGATCTCTAAACTGATTTCTCTTTGCCTCAAAGGAATGAGCCAAATGAACCTTCCCTAACAGTCAAGGAACACTGTGAAGCAGAATGACTTGGGGGCTACAGCATGCAGACTTGATGTTTATTATATCTTAAGGCCCAAATTCACCTATCTCCCCTCCTTCCTGTTGTCCCCTCTACTTCCCACTGTCCCCCTGCATATGCAATCTCTATCTTGGTATGGGTCCAAGGCAAGGGTGGACCAAACACTTCATGACTTATATGTTATCTGCATCAAACCCCCTTCCTGCAACTGACCCACGTTGACTACTCTTAGACCATGGTAGATAAGGGCAGGGATAAGAGAAGGTCCCAAGGCCATTATGGTTCTCTCACATGAGGGAACAGAGTTGGTTTGTTTTAGAATCAGGCTTTGGATGGGTATAGACCTAGGTCTCCTCCTCTCCAAGAGAAAGAAGGGCTCTGAACATCATAGTTATATCCAAGGAGAGGTGAGAAGAGTTGGGGAACAGGACAAGATTTCTCAGCATGGGGCTATAAAGATGGTCATATTGATTTGGCGACGGTTACAAGTATCTCTCCCAATCCAGGGTCCAGTGTTTTTTAAAAGAAGCTGTTCTTAGTTCCTAAGGAATCCTTTTCACCTTTTTCAGTCTGGAGAAGGAGCTGCGGAGAGGAGAAGGGACTGGTCCTGTTCGTGCGGGATCAGAACTCTCTGGTCCAGTGCTTCCCAAGCTGTTGCTTCTCACACTGAACCAATCTGCCTCCATGTTTACGGCTTCTTCCCATGCTTCAGAGAGGCCAGTGACCATAGGAGGGAGCCAAGTGCTCTGATCTGTTGTGTTCACGCGCATGTGTGTGTATGTGTGTGTGAGAGTAGGAACTTTCTGAGGACATAGGGAGGAAAAGGAGCCCCCAATGTCAGTCCAAAGGTGAAGACCCATATAGGCAAAGGGCATTTCTCCTGGACATTTCTACACAAGAATTCAGGTTATTCACCTGGGGCAGGCCTAGACCAAATAAGAAGGAGCCTGTACATTCCAGGGTCACCCACACCATTCAGCTGTTGCTTCAAGCATTCATTCCATATCTGTCCTTTTAGTGAGGACCAGACTCTCTGCCTGGTACTAAGCATGACTGAGCAGCTTGCCCAGAGAAGGCTCTGGTCTCATTGGGAGACAGTCTCCTAATGTCTGACAGTGGGTTAAAGGCATGCTCCCCTCACCAGAACAAATCTGGGTTAGAATAGTGAAGATATGTATGATGGATTTTGCAATCTTAAGGATTGCAGGGCATATCCTACTAAAAAGGTCACAGAGTTGCATATAGAGAAGACCAGTTTTCCAAAATACGTCAATTCATTTTCTCACGTGACAGTGAACTCGTTTCCCTCCCCCATTTCCCCTACCCCCAAGCAGCTCCTTCTGTGTCTGCTCAATTCTGGGTCCTTCTTTACAATGAGTTGAAATCATCCTTCAGTCTTGCTCCGAGGAGCCTTGTTCTACTCTTCAAGGAAAGGAAGTCTTATATGGATTCATGAAATCTAGAACAGTGAAAGGCTGGGAGGGCCCCAGTGGGTCCCTGGAGCCAAATCTTTTCTACACAGATGCTCTCACCCCTAGATGCTGTGTAAATTTGGTCCCTCATGAGTCTCATCTGTGCATGATTTTGGCCTGCAATCACCCTAACTTTTTCCACCAACACCACCACCACTGCTACCGCTGCTAGTAGACTCTGGTTCAAAGTAACCCAGCCCAGGCTTTTTGTGCCCGACAAAAAGGGTTATGAGTTAGCTATCCAGTCCAAGTGCCCATTGTAGTCTAATCAATAAGGATCAAAGGGTGGAAAGCAGGGAATCCGAGTCAGGTCTCAGATACTGTAGCTATTGCTGGGGTGAGGCAACAACTCTGAGGGTTGGTTATGGGCCTACCTTGGAAATGCCTCAACTAGTAAGGTCTCCTGTCTAAACTCCTGGAACCAATATTATTCCATGAGCATGAATTTTCTGAATAGAAAAGAGAATACAGTTAAGTGGATGAAGAGAAAAAAAAACAAACCATGAGAAGCTTAATTGAGAGACTTGAGATTTTCTAACCAGGCAGTCTCTGGAATGTCCCTATGGCACGGCCTGATCATAATTTACAGTAACTTCCTTCACTTTCAGCTGAAACACGGCAGTTAAAAACTGTGGAGGATTTCTGGGTCTTGTCTTGGTTTTTCTTCTTTAATTATTTCTGGGACGCTATGAACTCTCATGGAGTCCTGGTGTGGCGCTGTGGGTTAATATGCTGGACTGCAAGGTTGTTTTGAACCACAAGGTCAGCAGTTCAAACTCAGCAGCCGCTCCTTGGAAACCCTATACAGGGTGCCTATGAGTCAGAACTGACTCGATGGCACTTTAACAACAACAACAAAGATGAACTCTCAGGTTAATTATTTCTGTTATTTTTGCTTTTGTTTTTCGTTTTTTCCTTTCCTAAACCACATCAGTCAGCAATCTGCCAAGAGCTGACACTTTGTGCTTTCCAAGATGAATTTGACATAACTTGCTCTGAAGATGGAAAAACTGAGCCCCCCCACCCCCGCCCATGCCACCCAGAGAGTGAAGTGATGGTTAGAAATGTCACTTCAAAGCAGTGATAGGAGAGACCAGGAGCCAAGAGGCACTGTTTGGCTGGCTTAAGGTGCCTACTGCTATCTTTTTTCCTCTCTTTCATAGTATCTTCTTCACTCTTGAGTTAAAACTCAGCCTCTTCAAGCCTCTCAGACAATTTAGGAGTGGCCCTTGTCATAATCTAAGGTCATTACTTAAGACACTTGTGAAAAACATGTATGTCTGGGGTGAGGCCAGGAAAAGGAGACTGCTTCCATTCAACCCCAAAACATCCCATTGAGACAAGGGCCACGAAGGCCTACTTTTCTCATTTCTTCTTCAAATTTGGAATTTTCTAGATGATTCAATTCATGGAGCTACCATACAGGAGGTCATTGAGCAATACCAGATCTACCCTGGGTTCCCCTGGGCCTGACTTCTTTTATTTTATTCCCTGCCATTAGGAAGTGCTTTTAGTTAGGCATGCCTGTGACACTTAAATGGAGCAAATGGTTACCTAGGAAACTGTTGGCTTTACATGTGTTCTACTTCCTGGTACCATTTGGATCCAGCTGCCTTGATTGGCCTTCTTCCTCGGCCCTCCTTTGACCCTTCATTGTTATGCCAGCTCTGTAACTCCTAATCAGAATCAGTTACATAATTTGTGGGGCCCAGTGCAAAATGAAAATGAGGGGCCCTGCCTGAAAATGCATCAAGCATTTTTTTCAAGGTCATGACTGCCGAGCTTTGACTCAAGTACAGGGCTCTTCTTTATGTGGGGTCCTGTGCAGTTGCATAGCTTGCACGTCTAGGAAGCTGCCCCTGCTCCTAATGGCAGTTAAGAATGGCCCTCACATGCTATGGCTTTTCAGGTCTGTAAGGGCCCTGGCCTGGACATAAAGGCTCCTTCCACCTCATCATAATAGCTTTCCAACACTATAGATGTTTAGCCCTCAGATTTGTAATGTTATAACTGCTGACCCCCTTAAAGCAGGACTCATATGATTGTTGTTGTTAAGTGCCGTCAAGTTGGTTCAACTCATAGCAACCTGTATAGAGTTTCTGAGGAGCAGCTGGTGGGTTTGAACTGCTGGTGGGTTGAACTGTTGATCTACAGTGCCACACCAGGAGTCCCATATGATTGTTATTGTTGTTGTTGTTAAGTGCCATTGATTCCGTTCTAATCCACAGTGACCCTGTATAGGGCTTTTGAGAAGTGGCTGGTAAGCTTGAACTGCCAACCTTGTGGTTCAGACAGACTACAGTCTAGTGCATTAACCCACAAAGCCACACCAGGACTCTGGAATGTTGGTTTGTCAGGAGTAGGATTCAAACCTATGTGTCTAGGGGAAACTGTGACCTGAACGCAACCCCTTAGACCACTCAGCCATGTTGTAGAAACCAGGAATTTCTCTTTGTAAGCCATATTCAAGGAGCCATGGTGGTGTCATGGTTAAGCAATCCGCTGCTAACTAAAAGATTGGTTGTTTGAACGCCTGTAAAGATTACAGCTTAGAAAACCTTATGTGCCAGTTCTAGTCTGTCACATGGGGTCTCTATGAATCAGAATAGACTTGATGGCATCCAGCAATAATAACCACAAGCCATACTAACTTTACTCAGAATATATGCATAATATTCCTTATCTCCTTCAGTTCAAAAGAGCATCAGAATTGGCACGCTGAGTCAAAATGAACCATGGTCCACCCAACTGTGCGTGCTACCTCTGGCCACCACTCCAAGAGAACTTTAATGGGAGGCCACAATTCTCCTGTCTGCTATCAATAGTCAGGGATCTCCTAAAAGTCACCATCTACCCAAGAATCCATTGTGAATTGACCACCCACGGGTTTCTCCAAACCTTTTAAGAGCAATTTGTATTTTCAACCTGTCTCACCTCTTGGGATAATGAATTAGACAAATTTACTACCCACTGTGTAAGTTAGCAGTTCTTTTTATCTATGCTAACTGCTTCCTTTAAAAGTGTCAAGAGTTCCCTCTAGTTCAATTCTTCTAGGATTTGATGACCAAGACTAGGTTTGAAAGTTTCTGCTTTTAGTAATTGGAAATAATTTGATCATTTCTTATCTCTTCCTGTCCTCAGATAGCTTCTCCCTCTCCCATTCCTTATTGCTAAAACCATGGTGGAGCCAGGTCTCACTGCCTCTGACTCCACAAGCGGGAAAGAGTATCAAACTCAAAATCAGCCCAAGGTTGAGTCCTATGAAGCTGAGGTCAGACGTGCTTCCACCCTACAAACTTCTTTACCTTATTCTGACCATTCTTCCCACAGCATTCTCTGCTTCACATCTGGGTTTGAGAATCCATTTCAATGGCCACACAGAACTCATAACAGTACTCACAATTATGGGGTTTGTTAGGGAAGTGAACACGTTACAGTTTAGGATCAAAACCAATTTGGGGCACAGCAGTTCTCCAATTAGGAATGCCTCTTGTCTGCCATACTGCAGGCACACCTCACTCTTGAGATCAGCCATGTGATCTCTTGGCCTCTGCCCTGGTTGGGCAAGTGATATAAAATTTTTTTAGCCAGACTGTGAATGCCCAAAGGGCACATTGTGCATGCCAGTCTCCTGCCCATAGGCACTCAGTTTTGCTCAGGCCATAGACCTAGAGCTGGAAGCTGTTCTGTCTCTCCATGCCACTGCCTCTGCTGTCATCTCTGCCAGAGTCTCTTGATGTCTCATGTTCCACTCATGTTCTTCCTTATTGATGGTCCTGAGATCTTTTTGTCTCTGCTTCTGAGATAACTCCTTTTAAAACTAGCTTGAAGGCAAAACTAACCAATCCTAGACTTAGACCCCTAGAGTCCTGGTGTGGTGCTGCGGGTTAATGCGCTGGACTGCAAGATCAGTTTGAAACACAAGGCCGGCAGTTCAAGCTCACCACTTGCTCCTAAGAAACCCTGTACAGGGTCACTATGAGTCAGAACTGACTCAAAGTCACTAAACAATACAACAGCATACCTTATTTGCATGGTCCTACCCAATCACTTAAGGAGCTCTGGTAGCTTAGTGGGTACAAATCGGGCTGTTAACCTCAAGGTCGGCAGTTTGAAACTACCAGCCATTCCGTGGGAGAAAGATGAGGTTTTCTGATCCTGTAAAGATTTACAACCTTGGAAACCCTGTGCAGGGTCACTATGAGTCGGAACCAACTCCACAGTACTTAACAACAACAACACCCAATCCCTTGGTGAGAATTAAGAAGACGTTGGATTGAAAAGCCATAGCAAGGAAATTCAAGGTGTCACACTTATAAACCCACCCACTGCTGTCAAGTCACCTCCGATTCATGGCGACCCTGTAGGAGAGAGTGAAAGTGCCCCCAGTGGGTTTCTAAGACTGTAAATCTTCACAGAAGCAAATGCCAATCTTTCTCCCTCAGAGCGACTGGTGGGTTTGGTTAGCAGCGGAATGCTTTAACCACAGCACCACCAGGACTCCCCATTCACTATACTTGACCATTTTAATAGCCTCTTTCTGCATCACTCGAAAGTGAGCACAGTGCCTCTGACCAGGTATGTGTTGGTTCTACCCAAGGAAGCATACTAATTTATGCATGTTTCCATCGTAGTTAAGCCCAGTTTTATGCTATCTTTTCAGACCATGGTGGCCCTTTGGGATGGTGTCTTTACAAAATAGCCTGTTGTTGTTGTTGTTATGTGCTGTTGAGTCAAATCTGACCCACAGCAACCTTGTATAGGGTTTCCAAGGTGGTGAGCTTGAACCACGGACCTTGCAATTAAAATGACTCTGCAGTCTGACACATTAGCCCACAGCACCACACCAAAATTCCAAAATAGCATGTACTTCTGGAAGGACAGATGCCACGTTATCTCTTACAACTCAGAAAAGGATATGAGAGTTGCTACAGACTTGTAGCAAATAGTGCATCTGTCCTTCCAGAAGTACATACAGGATTCTTCCCACCAGGGCCTGGCATGGTATGACCCTCCCAAGAGCTTGTTGGCCAAGCTTCTTCCCTCTTATACTGCCTCTGGCTCTCAGAGTAAACCTAGATTTATCCCAGGTGATTGCATCCCCATTTGCCATAGTATTACCTGCTTACCTAGAGATTTCAGTGAATACTTCCTGTTCCATAGAGTTTATATGTTGTTGTTGTTGAGTGTCACTGAATCAATTCTGACTCAAGGTGATGCTGTGTGGCAGAGTAGAACTGCTCCATGCAGCTTTCTTGCTGTAACCTTTATGAAAGCAGATCACCAGGCCTTTCTCCCTCATAGCTACTGAGTGGGTTTGAACTACAAACATTTTGGTTAGCATCCAAGCACTTAACTGCTACACCACCAGGGCTCCTTTACAGTTCATACTTTTACCAAAGTGTAGAATAAGAGGCTTAAAATTGAACTTCAAAAGGATTGAACCAAAGTTGAATGGAGAAAAAAAATCCTCTTGTTTTGTTAGTTGCTTGCAGTCCTAAGCTGTTCTCTATCAATGACAAGGTATTTGGCACCAAGGGCTCTTCATTTTGAAAGTAGCTTTACCAAAAGCTTTTGAAAAACTATAAATTTTCCTTCCCACTAATGTATATACCTCTTAAAAGAATGGTAACACATTCCAAACTAAAATCCACTTCAGTCTATCCTGAGTCATTGTTGTTGTTAAGTGCCATTGAGTCAGTTCCAAATCATAGTGACCCTACATAGGATTTCTGAGGAGCAACAGATGGGTCTGAACTTCCGATGACCCTGTAAAACCGAGTAGGACTGCCTCATGGGCAGTAATCCTTACTGCAATACTGTAATTGTTACAGAAGCGTGCTGTAGCATCTTTCTTCCACAGAGTCCCTGATGGGTTTGAACTGCTGACTTTGCTGTTAGGAGTCTAATACTTATCATATAGTAACATTGCTGTTACTGTTGTTAAGTACAGTTGAATCGGTTCCAACTCATAGCAACCCTTTCTTTATAGGGTTTCCAAGGTTGGCTGGTAGGCTTGAACTGCTGACCTTGTGGTTAGCAGTCTACTGCTTATCCTACAGCACCACACCAGGACTCCCAGTTACAGATTGTTGTTGTTGTGTGCCGTCAAGTTGGTTCCAACCCATGATGACCATGTATAGGGTTTCCAAAGAGCATTTGGTGAGTTGGAATCTCCTACTTTGCGGTTCAAACCAATCTTGTGATCTAGTGCATTACCCTGCAGCACCACACAATTAGGGAGACATAATTGCACTGCAGAAGTCCTACTCCTTCCTCTCAAAGGCAGTAGAATGTAGTGGCTACCAGTCCCAGTTTTGGAGATAGAACTGGGTTCAAATTTTGACTTTGATACTTACTGATAATATGCCCTTAGACAAACTACTGAATTTCCCCAAGCCTCAGTTTTCTTGTCTTTAAAGTGGGGATAACAGTTTTTAGTTCATATGGTGACCACAAAGTCAAGTGAGGTGAGAGATATGAAGTAACTGGCATATTAGTATAATGGGACTCAATTCATGGTAGCTATTATTTGTTTCTCTGCTATTCATAAGGTTTTCAGTGACTAAATATTCGGAAGTAGTTTGTCACTCCTTCTTCCTAGTCTATCTTTGTCTGGAAGCTCAGTTGAAACTTGTTCACTGCTGGTGATCCTGCTGGTATTTAAAATATCTGTGGCATAGCTTTCAGAATCATAGCAACTACAAGCCACCACAGTACGACAAACTGACAGATGAGTGGTGGTACAAAGTATGAATATTCCAGAACACTTCATTGTGCTCATAAAGAATCTGTACATGGATCAAGAGGCAGTTGTTCAAACAGAACATGGGAACACTGAATGGTTTACAATTAAGAAAGGTGTGAAACAGGGTTGTGTTCTTTCACCATACTTATTCAACCTGTATCTTGAGCAAATAATCTGAGAAGCTGGCTTATATGAAGAAAAATGTGGCATCAGGATTGAAGGAAGGCTCATTAACAAACTGTGATATGTAGATGATACAACTTTCTTGCTGAAAGTGAAGAGGACTTGAAACATTTACTGATGGAGATCAAAGAGCACAGCCTTCAGTATGGATTACATCTCAATGTAAAGAAAACAAAAATCCTCACCAATGGACCAATAAACAACATTCTTATCAATGGAGAAAAGATTGAAGTTGTCAAAGACTTCATTCTTCTTGGATCAACTATCAACACTCATGGAAGCAGCAGTCAAGAAACCAAACGACGTATTGCATTTGGCAAATGTGCTGCACAGGACCTTTTTAAAGTGTCGAAGAGCAAAGATGTCAGCTTAAGGACTAAGGTGCGCCTGACCCAAGCCATTGTATTTTCAATAACCTCATATGCATACGAAACCTGGACAGTGAATAAGGAAGACTGTAGAAGAATTGACACATTTGAGTTAAGGTGTTGGAGGAGAATATTGAAAGTGCCATGGGCTGCCAAAAGAACCAACATATCTGTGTTGGAAAAAGTGTAACCAGAGTGCTCCTTGGAGGCCAGGATGGCCAAACTTCGTCTCTCATACTTCGGACATATTGTCAGGAGGGACAAGTAGCTGGAGAAGGATATCGTGTTTGGTAAGGTGGAGGGTCAGAGAAAAAGAGGAAGACCCCCAGTGAGATAGATTGGAAAAATGGCAACATCAATGGGCTCAAGTGTGGCAGCAATTGTGAGGTTGGCCCAAGATCGGGCAGTGTTTCATTCTGTTGTGCATAGGGTCACTATGAGTTGGTACTGACTCGATGGCACGTAACAACAACAACATTATTTGTTTAATAATTTTATACTACTGATTATATAGATTTATCCATCCAGATTTAGTTCTTGTGGGGCTTTGTTTTTTATAAAAAGGCATTTACTTGGTAGTAAACTCCTTGGCTGATAGACATACAGCAGGCACATTCATTGCGCATCTAACGTAAGTCAGGCACGGTGCTGAGTGCTAAGGACATTGGGACCCAGCCAGTCCATGTCCTGGAAGAAATGAGGAAGTGGTAGTGGAAGCAAGCACAGTAAAATCTAGAGTATATTGCAACTAGTCTTTAATATGGGCATTATTTCAAAGAACTCATTCACAGTTTTCCTCCCATCCAATCAAGTCTTTGGATTCCCTGGGTGGTGCAAATAGCTAACATGCGTGGCTGCTAACCAAAAGGTTTGAGTCCAGCCAACGGTGCTTCAGAAGAAAGGCCCAGCAATCAACTTCCTGAAAACCCTATGTGGGGTTGCCATGATTCAGAATCAAATTGAGGGCAACTAATTTTGCTGGTTATCAAGTCTTTGGACAAAGGGAAATTTGTGGATTAAAAAATAATAATAATTTTTCAGAACATTTATCAATCAACAGAAATAACTCAAAGCCTCTCCTTCCCATTTTCCTTAATAAGAGAACCAGGTTCTGTGTGTTCTCTAGACAACAATTTCCATATTTTTTTCACACTGGCATAATTCTTGAAGGCCTCAAGTTCCTAGTTGAAGTAGATCTAGAACATCCTAATCCATTTAGAGAATAATTATAAATTAGATGTTATCTTTTCCATAATGCCTCAAGAAAGACAGGCAAAATCTATTCAATCCCTCAGAAATCTTTTGCACTATGATTGTCAGATGGTAGCCTTTCTGATACTCTAGCTGAGCCTCTCTAAAATTAAAAAAAAAAAAAAAATTTGTTTGATGGGTTGGGAGAATATTATACTACAGTGTGTCTCTCTCCACATACACACAATTCTCAACAAACATCTTATTTGCAGCTTGACTAGTCATACTCTCATACTCTGGGGGTCTCTTTCAAATAAAAACACTTCTCTGAAGTAGCAGAAGGCTTATAAATCACCTGGCTGCATTCCTTTAATTCATTTCTTTCTTTCCCTCTCAAGTTCACTCCTAAGATGCTTTCTCCCTGAGCCATTCTAATTGAAGTTTGGGCAAAGGGATAAGACCACCATTTTCAAGTTCATCAGATGGGATGTGGAGTGTGATGTTGGGCCCCTCCCATGGGCAAGCTGGGTAATGAGAGGGAAGGTGCCAGAGCAAATCACAAGGTCCCATCAGATTGTTGTACTCACAGTTATGCCTCCTTTAGCACCCCCATGAAAAGACGGAAACCCTCACACAATCAGGGCATTGCAGATCCACAAATATTTGCTTTGTGCTTTTAATAGTTATTGAATTTCACACACCATGTCTTTGTAGTTCTCTTAACCCTCCATCAGAAGAATTCTTACTATTTTATAATAATCCATTCATTTTCCCAATCACCCTTAAAGAAAAGAAGTAGTTGAGATGATTCCCTCCTTGTTGGTTCATGGAGAGACAAAGCACCAGAGAGAGCTTAGCTCAAAACCTCCACCTCTCCATTCCTGATGGAGAACACCAGCCCTTCTTTGTTCTCCAACATTCCCTCCAGGCCTTGATGTGATCTAGCTTCCTCCAGCAGGATGGTCATGCCTCTCACTAGAGCTGGAGGCTCCACCCCTTCCAGCGCCTCCTTACTGAGTAGCCTGACCAAGGTTTCAACCTCCTCAACTGGGCCCAGATCCTCTGGGGACCAACACCACTTCCAAAAGACTTAGCCACCAGTCTAGCCACTCACCCCCATCTGGCTGGGCTTGGTCACCCCAAACAAGTGTGAAAACGCCACCTTTGCAGGCCGGAATCTTAAAGAAATTGGAAATCTGCTGTTAGCTCCATTCCCACTCTCTTCTCGTGTTTGCTGTTATTTTTTAACACTTTTTTTTTTCCATAAAAGCACTATCCCCTTCCCCAGAGCTTGCCTGTAGCGAAGGCATGGTCTGTACAACTGCAATTATTTCCGAGAACAGATGGAGTGAGGAGCAGAAAGTCTGTTAATAGTAATAGAAATGCTACATGTTAACCTGGACAGCACATGATGACAGTCCCATGACTACCCGTTCTGTTCCCACCAGCTGGGCAACCAAAGTAGGAATGAGATATTCACAAACACAGCCATCAGCCACGTAGCCACCTAAAGTTAGAACTCAAATTCCTTTACACTAGGGGCCTTGGTGACTCTGGCAGCTTAGGCCGAGTGCAGTGGAGGCCAGACCACAACTCAGCGCCGGGCCTACCACAATTACCCTGGCTCTGGCTCAACTGCCAGGGTTGCCAGGGCCCATGAAGGACAGGCCTGGATTTCAGGCTGTAGCCAGAAACCAGACCGACCAGCGTTTTCCACGATGCCCTTGAGGTGGCCTTAGGTCTGGCTCGAACTGATTTGACTTCTTGAAGAGCACTGTGTGGGTGAGAGGTAGAGGCTTCTACTCTCTAACACAGGGGCCCAACTTCATAGTAAAGGATACAGGATTAGGCCCAGCAATAGGATGGGGTTCTATTGGGTCGGAAATCTCTTCCCTCGTCTGAAATGTAAAAATAAATAAACCATGTTATCCTAACAGAGAAAATGGGTAATTTCATTTCAACCATTTTTTTTAATGCACCTACTATGTGTACAAAAATATGCTAGTCACTCCAGGAACAATAAAGAAATAATTCGTCCTTAACTTCAAGAAAATTATTACCTAATAAAAGGAGCCAAGAGGAGCCAACCTCTAACCAAATTGTTGTTGGTGTTGCCGAGTGCCACGGAGTCAGTTCTGACTCATAGTGAGTGACCCTGTATAGGGTTTCCAAGATGGGTTTGAAAAGCTGACCTGGCTGTTCGCAGTCAGGTCCTTATCCCACAGCGCCACACCAGGACTCCTCCAAATACATGGCAGAATATGCTAAGTGTCACAGATAAAATGCTATTTGAAGAAGGAGGCTGTTGATTCTGTTTTAAGGAGAGTAGAGGTTTTCATAGAGGATATGGGTAGCATGTGAGATGTATCTTAAACAACTGGGAGAATTTTTTGATGGGTACAGAGTGTTAAAGTGTTAAAAAGTAGAGAAATTCCTTTGAGAACTAAGGTGTGCCTGACCCAAGACATAGTATGTTCAATCATTTCATATGTATGTGAAACTGGGCATAAATAAGGAAGATAGGAAAAGAATCGATACCTGTGAATTATGGTATTGACAAAAAAACTAACTATACCATGGACTGCAAGAAGAATGAACAACTCTATCTTGGAAGAAGTACAGCCAGAATCTTCCTTAGAAACAAGGGTGGCGAGACTTCATCTCATGTACTTAGAACATGATATCAGGAGGGATCAGTCCCTAGAAAAGGACATCATGCTTGGTAAAGTAGGGACTCTGGAGAAAAAAAAGGAAGACCCCCACCCCACCCCCCAACGAGATGGATTGACACCGTGACTGCATCAGTGGACTCAAACATAACAACGTTTGTGAGGATGGCACAGGACTGGACTGTATTTCATTCTGGTACACATAGGGCCACTCTGATATAATTCAGAACTGACTCAATGGCACCTAACAATGACAGAGAGACCTGTAAAAATGAAGACATAAATGTGGGAAAACAAGAATCATATTGGAGATTAAAAGTCTTTCCAGTCTGCCTGGGCTTCTGTGTACATTACGGTGGAAAATCATCTGGGTAAACTGGCCGAAAGTATGCTTTGGGTGGGTAAGAAGTTTATATTTAAGTCATCATTCTGCAGTGAGCTCTTCTTTTATTCCCAGTTTTTATTGTGAATTGAATTGTAGTTTACATGGGAGAACATCACCAGCTTTACATTTATCCTGTTGTATTTCGTTTCATTACAATGATTACAATCCCCTCCATGCATCATCATTCAACAGCATTTGCTTCCATTCCCTCTGTCTCTTTTTTGTTTTGTTTTGTTTGGATGTACACCAAAGCACTCAGGAATATATAACCACTCAAATAACCAAAGAGTACACCTCACAAGCCTACCCCCAACCACCAGCACACAGTCCCTCTCCCTCCCTGAGTCCAGAGTTCCCAGCCACTCCATTGCTCCACATTATCATCTCTGCTTCCATCTCTGGCATCACTACTTCTCTGGATAGGGTCCTGTACTCCGCTCTTCTCTGCTGATGCTCCCAGGGTCCTCAACTCCTGGACTGCAAAATCAACCACTCCCCTCCTTTTGTTATAAAATGTCTACCTTTACATTTGCAACACTCACAGTCTGTCCTGATAGCAATTATTCACTATTGAACCACAAGAGTGTTATCCCCATCTCCTTTCACCAGCCCCATCCAGAGAGGTTAGAAACCACTCAGTGAAGATTCTACCTTCCCCTATACCTTTTGAAACTAGACTCCCTCTTGAAAGCTTGTAAACCAGTCACTTGTTGCCTTTTTAGCCCCCCTCCCAATTTTGGGTAGCCAATGTCTAACTTACCCATCCCTGTCAACCCTGTGTACCCAGGGGGTGGGAATGATCTACGCGGTAAAGATTTATTCCCTCTTTTGAGCCACTGCATCCATAAGTATAAGTCAAGATCATCAAATTTTTGCAGATTACACTTTTTTCCCCCCTTCTTTCTTCTTCTAGTCATGTTCTGATCATCCAGCCATTGAAACCAGGTCAAGTGGGTACTATTTGCAAGTATGGGTGTTCTTGTGCATCTCCCCTCACTTCATATCAGCTGGACGCTTCACTCTCTGCTCTAGTCCTCTGTGGCCATGTCCCTGTCTCTGGGCCCAGGAACCCCCAGGTGTTGCCATACTGCTGGCCAACCAAATCTCAATCCAGGTTGACAGGAGTCTATTGAATGTGGTCAGACTTAGCTCACAACTTCATTGCTGTTTTCCCCAACTTCCCCTTATCAGTAGACTAATGTGGTCACCAGCAAGACCACATGCCTGAGTGAGCTATTCTTTAGAAAGCTTATTGGGCAGCAGTGTGCTTGAGTCAATTTGTTTTGTGCCAATACTGCACATCTCTTACCAATTCTGCCCTCACTGACCTTACATCAGTAGCTCGAATTAACCCTAGTAAGAAAAGGAAATGGGTAAATGCTAAAAATCAGGGCTATTATTTTTCAGAGAGCCATATTAAGTACACAAAAGTAGATTACCCTGAAAATAAATAGTTGATTACCCTGAAGGAGCAGGAAGAGAAGAATAGAGGTAAGAAGGCCAGTTAGGATGCTACTGAAATAGTAGAGGCATGAGATATAGTTCAGACCACACCTGAGGGTGCCAGAAAGAATGAGGGAAGGTGAGACTAGATTCTAGAGAGACCCTATACTTTGATATCAATAGGAGTTGAGCATTATTGAAGAGGGAAGAATCAAAGAGGATTCCGATTTTGAATTTGAAGGCTGACAAAATGGCAGTACCATTCATAGAAACAAGTAAGTCAGAGGAAGAGCTAGTTAATGTGGTAGAAATGAATGTGGCCTTGGAGACAGAGATATTAGTTTGATAGCTAATTAGATTAAAGAACTTATCCACGTGTGTGTTGCTTAGGAGCTCTCCTCTTCCTTTCCCTTCCTTCGGTTTCCTCTTCTCTGTATCTCTCTCTCTCTCTCTCCCATACAGAATAATTAATCACTCGACATGTAGTGATTTCTGCTGTATGCTTGACTGCGGCATGAGGCTTTGAATTTTACACAATTCAGCTTGATTAAGGCAGAAAAGTTGCAGTGGATTATAGGAGACAGAGCTGGGGATTTGAAGAAGAGAAAGAATACAATGAACTCTGTAGGATTTGAACTCACCACTCAGTACTTCCAAGGCCCACCCATGTCACATTGGCAAGCAGCCAAAGCCATCTGAGCCAGGCAGGAGTGTTCCTTCTCCCAGCCATCTTGAGTCTGCAGATGCTATAGAGGGACTGCAGTCCCCAGAGGACTGGGCAGCACAGTGGCAGAAGGCACTTGATTCAGAGACACTGGAACATGTTGCCAACAAGTACATCTTTGTAGTATGTATGTTTTAACTTACACAAGTGTCCAGAGACTTAGGTGTGGAGGAATTTTCAACATGCAAACAAATACCATATTATTGGGAATAAAATCCAACCCCAAACCTGTCCCTCTGTCTCCTGATCTATACCTGCTCTCCTGTGCAGGCAGAAGAGGGTCAAATTTGATGATGAAGACGCAGCTTTGTAGCCCAGAAAAGGCATTTACTTGTTAACAATGGGTAATCAATAGGTACAGGGCACAAAGTTAAAGCTTTTATGCATATTAACTCAAGGCACAAAACAATCTTAGAGACTGGCACAATTATTATTTTCATTTTACAAACAATGGCTCTGAGAGCTGGAAAGTTTAGGCCATATAGCAACTGAGTAGACTTCACACTATTTCTTCATAGTGTTTCATATGACATATTACCCCAAGCCGATTCTCTCATCCCTCTGAGCCTCAGTTTTTCCATCTATAAACTTAGAACAATAATCCCTATTTAGAGGGCTTTCCTTGAGAACATTAAAATAGGAGTAATGTGGTTCTGTTGCCGCTGTGGTTGTTGGGTAGGGTGAGTCCATTTTGACTCAGGTTGACCCCGTATGACAGAGTAGAACTGCTTCAGAGGATTTTCCTGGCTGTAAGGAGCTCTGGTAGCGTAGTGGTTACGAATCGGGCTGCGAGCCGCAAGGTCAGCAGTTCGAAACTACCAGCGGTTCCGCGGGAGAAAGATGAAGCGGTCTGCTCCCATAAAGATTTACAGCCTCGGAAACCATGTGTAGGGTCTCTATGAGTCGGAACCAACTCCATGGCACATAACAACAACAATCTTTACAGGATAAAATCACCAGGTCTTTTCCCTTCCGAGTCACCAGGTCTGTTTGAACCACCAGCCTTTAGGTTAGTAGCCAGGCAGGTTTGCACCACCAGTGTATCAGGGCTGTTGTTCTAAAGCATCATCAAGTCAGTTCTGATTCGTAGTGACCCTGTTTAGGGTTTCTGTCAATCTTCAGTTAGTAGTGCAGTGTTTATTCTACATCACCACACCAGGAATAGTTAATCCCTTAACTGACTTGGACCTGTATCACCTCTAACCTCTGCCCCCAGTACTCCACCCCTGCAAAATCACCCACCCCTGCAAAATCACCCACTGTTCTTTTTCATCAAATATTATTACCTTCTCTATGAAGCTATATCTGTGCCTTCCACTCCATGCACACATACAAATACATACATTTCTGCACAGAAGTATTTGGTCCCTCATCTGAGTTCCCATTCTGTTGTGACTACCTGATGTCAAGTCAGTTCCCACTCATAGCAACCTTCTATAGGGTTTCTGAGGACTGGCTGGTAGGTTTGAACCACTGGCCTTGTGGTTTGCAGTCCAGTGCTGATACAACAGCGCCACACCAGGAGTCCTGGTTTCCTATAACCCTTTGCATATGCCTGCTATATTTGCACATTGCTCTGTAGTTGTTTACGTATCAGTCTCCCCTGTTAGTTTGTGGACCACTCACGACAACTTTTCATTTAATTGGGCCTAAGATGTAGCTTCAGATAGCTGAACAAGCTGAATAAAGTGGGAATTTTCAGCCCAAATAAAAGGAAATAGCAAGGATGTGATTGTTGTTGTTAAGTGCCATCAAGTCGGTTCTGACTCATAGTGACCCTGTATAGCGTTTCCGGGACTGTAAATCTTTGTGGAAGCAGAAAGCAGCCTTCAAGTACCTGAAGACAGCTGCCTCGTGCAAGAGGAACTGGTCCACTCTCAAAGAAAGAACTGGCAACTAGTTATGAGTTTTCAGGAGGCGGTCTTTGGCTCCATGAGGCATATCCCATTGTAACAATCTGAGCTGTACCTGAATGAGTCACATTCCCAGGGGAGTGAGAGCGCTCAGTTGCTGAGAGCACACTGGAAATGCTGCGGAGTTGCTTGTTAGCTCTGCTGTGGAGGAAACATGGCCTCTCTCTGTTCCTTCCAGTGTCCCAGGATTTTCTCAGCAGTCCTCTTCCCAGGCAAATCTAGGTCCCCTGGGGACATGGAGAGAAGAGGAAAATAAGGACCGGAATATCTGGGCTGCGCAGGCTTCCCTAGGCCATCTCTTTCCTGGCTGACTCCAGTCGCCTAGGAGTTCTGTCTCTCTGGCTCCAGGCAACTGGAGACAGGCAGTTTGGAGGAAGCCTTCTGGCTGTCAAGGTAACTGCTACTCCAAGAACCATTGGTAACAGCGCTTAATGCCATTTGTTCACAATAACAAAACTTGACCCACAGACATTGCTTCGCAGTCTGAAAACTACTTTCACACTTCTATCTCATTTTATTTTCAAAATAACCCTAGGAGGTGAGACAGGTATTATTGCCATTTTGCAGATGAATATACACTGACTTTAGTGAAGTCAAATTGCTAACCATGAATGAGCAACTGGGGCTCTATCACTTACATAAGAAATCTTTTCACATCGGCATACCTTTCCGAAGACCATTCTTTCAAATCCACCTGACAAAACAAGTATACAGAACTAACTTATAGATCAGGTTTATATGTTTTCAGGTGCAAGGAACAAGAAATCCTACTACATGAGCTTAAAGGGTTTCTTTGTTCCATGCAACCAGAAATCCAGGCATTGGCAATCCCAGGCTGATTTGACAGCTTAAGGATCCAGGCTCTTTCCATTTTTTGGCTTCCCCATCATTGGCACGTATGCCTCCAACTCCTGCTTATCCCCTCTTAGTCACAGGATGGCTGCTACTCATCCAGCATCACAAGCACATCCCAGGGAAGAATAAGGAGAAAGTGTGAATGGACAAAGAGTAACAAGAGCTTTCTCTTACTTAACATTTTTCTTTTTATTCTTCCTCCAAGGACATTCTCCTATATCTCTGTAGTCATAACATGGCCTCCTCTTGATGCAGAGAAGTCTGAGACAACCAGTACTTTAGCTCTCTAGTCCCTATCGTAGGAGCAGGCAAGGGAGAAGCATAGCTGGTCCACAGTGACTTACACAACACCTCTTCCTAAAAGTGTCAAAGAATGAGATGAGCTTGGCTTCCGGCGTGGAGGTGCTTCTGTCCCAACAGCACAGGATATAGACATATTTGCAGCAGCTATGGAGAGACAGAGGCCTCTGTGCCACACTAACAGTTTGTGTCTGGCTACTAACTGAAAGGTTGGCAGTTCAAGACTACCCAGCTGTGTCACAGAAGAAAGAAAACCTTATGGAGCTCAGTTGTACTCTGTAAACACTTGGGGCCATCATGAGTCAGAAGTGACTCAATAGCTGTGAATTTAGCTTTGGTTTGGGGATGAAAATAAAGACTGCCCTTCAGGATGGCAGTCTGAGAATTGAGCTGGTCCTCAGGGATGAAAGGCTTTAGACCGAAAGGGCAACACCCGGGACTGCATCCTGACAGGACCATCAGCCCTGGTGAAGAGCAGCTGTTACTCTCAACCTCCCCCAGGAAGAAGGCTCTTAACTAGATTTCCCATACAGAACTTTGTGGGGGAGGTTCAAAAACAGTCAACCCACTATAGGCTAAATTTGTATTCCAACCAACATTGCAATGAATAGTGGGAGAGAAGGGCTACTTGTGTTTGTGACTTCAGCATCTCAGCTGGGTGCTCCAGCCCCTTCATCTTCAAGGCACAAGAGACAGCAGCTGATATAGGATGAAGCTTGTCCTCTTCATGTACAGGGTGCATAGTCTTCCCTGAGAGCACCCAAGCAGGAGGCAAGACACCTGGGTTTTATTCAGTGGTGAATTTGGTCAGGAAGTTTAGTGAGCCAGATTTTAATGTTGTGGTTCTCACACCTAACTATACAGTAGAATCACGTAGCAAACTTTTAGAATAACACCAATGCCTGGGTCCCACTGCAGATCCTCTAACTCAAAACCTATGCTTGGTGGGGCCCTGGCCTTGAGAGATTTTAAAAGCTACCCGGATGATTCTAATATTCAATCAGGGGCGAGAACTACTGCCTTAGAGAAATGACTCTACATTTGACCTTGAACCTAACCTGATCAAGTCAATTCAATCGTCATTCAAATAAATGAGTGAGGGTTGTAGGCAATAAGCCACAACTATAATCAAATCTTCAGAAAATAAAATAGGATGCTAGAAACTCCCCCAGAGTTCTGCAGCCTCCTGATGGACTTGTTGGATATTTGAGATGGCAGTGTCTTGGTGTTGATTTTTACTCATGGAACCCTATATGTGTCATTAGAGTTTCCAATGACTGTAGTATTTCTAAAGTAGACAGTTAAACTTTCTTTCAGGGAGCTTCTGAGTAGTTTAAGCCACCAACCTCTTGGTTAGCAGTTGGGTACTTAACCATTTGCACCAGCCAAGGTCTCCATTCAGAGCTAAGGACCCACCTTATCAATACTTCTAGAACTCAGCATTGTCTCAACGTCAGCTTATATCCTGTGACATTCTTCCCCTCTCACTCATCCTCTCTGAGGGAAAGGACTTCACAGGGTCTGAAAGTCCACCTCAGTGTCAGGTAAAGCCTCTTCTGCCTCGGCATCTCTGGGTCCTTGGCCAAGCAGAACGTTAGGGAGGGTAAGACATGCTGGTCTACATTAAACAGCTGAGCACTGTCTTGGAAACTGACCAAAGGAAAGAGTGACCACCCTTGTGCCGTGCTTTCCCATCCCTCAAGCAAATTGTTCTAATAGCCTCCACCAGTTGTCACTGTGCCCTCTTTGATCCACCCTTCACTTCTCTACCTGTAGGAGTTCCCAACTACCTGGCTCTGCTTATGTCATCTCTGACACCTCATTTCTAAACCTCTGGTTCTCCTCCCCCTAGTATAGATGGCCCATCTGCCCCATCAACATTTCCAGTCCCTTCTGCTGCCCTTCCCATTCTCTACCTCTCTGCTATGTGAATCCCTGTGCTCTAGACACACTGGACTCATTGCAGTTTCCTCTCATAATGTCATGTCTTTGTATGGGCTGCTTTCCCCCCTCCTTTATTTTGGGCAAATCTCTATTCACCAAGACCCAGCTCAGAAGTAGCATCCTCTGTAAGGTCCTATTTGGTCACTTCAGGTAGAGCTAATCACCTCCTCAGCTTTGCTTCTGCATCACTAGATGTATGATTAGAGCACAAAAGCATATTTGGATCGTTGGAAGATATGTCCAGCTTCCCAAAGACCATGTCTTTCTCATCTCATATCCAGACCTTATTGTGGTACTTAGTACTTGATAAAGGCTCTACCAAACTTTGGTGAATGAATGAATAACAAACAATTGAATCACCTGAGCCAAGTGCAATATTGATTTCATTTACTCATTCAAAAATATTTATTGCATGTCTATTACAAATCAGGCACTGTGCTCTACCGGGGATATACCAGTGAGCAGAAACAGACACAGTAGCACCTCTTCAAGGAGAGCATTATCTTGTCAAGGACACAGAAATTAATCAAAAGTATGCCAATGAATATATAATTAATTTTAAACTCTAGCATCTTAGGGAAAGAAATGTAAGGAATTTCAACCTGGAATGGGAGTCAAAGGATGCTTCCCTGGAGAAATGACCCTGAACTAAACTCTGAAGAACAAATAGGAGCTAAGTAGATTAAAGGGGGTGGCGTGGGAGCAAGCAAGCTTTCCAGACCTAAAGAAAACAAATGCAAAGTCCATGAGGCATGAAGGGACTTGGTGAGCCCTAGAAACAGAAAAGCTTAGAAGACTGGAATTCAGATAGCAAGGGAAATGTTCATAAGGGTAGGTCAAAAAGTATTGCTACAAAGTCATAGAAACCTTTATTAAACAAAAATATCAAAATGTGAAGCTATTGTTTCTTGACATATCCTCCATCTAGTTCCATACACTTCTAAAGGTGGGGTTTCCAACTCTCTAACCTGTCTCTGAGGAATCCAGCACATTTTGGGTATCCTCCAGGGGCTCAAACAGTGTTCACTAACAAAGCTTTATTTGAGTTTGGGGAACAAAAAGAAGACTGAAGGGACAAGATCAGGGCTGTAGGATAAATGGGGTACGATTTCCCAAGGAAATTCTCATAAGACCGTCCTTGTTGCCCTAGAAGAATGAGCATTGCAGAAATGGAAAACAATTTCTCAGTGCAACTTTCCAGGCCTTTTCCTCACATATACATTCTTCAATTTCCTTAAAGCTTCTTCCTAATAAGCTCCCATGATGGTCCTGCACTCTTCCAGAAAATTTATCAATATTACCTTTCGAATCCCCCACCCCCGAATAGTTGTCATAAACCTCTGAGCTGATCTCTCTGCCTTCAATTGAACAGACCCAGTAAATCCCCTCAGAGTCAATATTTTGATTGGGCAAATTTTTTTCAGTCACACAAGTGTACAGACCTTGTCTGCAGCCATCCACTAAGTCTCCTGAGGGTGACTTGATTCTGGTTTAATGATGATGAAAGGCAGGAGAATGCACTCTTCAGGAAAGAAGACATAGATGATAGCGGAGAGAGAAACCAAGGCAAAGATAAAGGAGTGACTAAGTTCTTTGAGGCTTAGACCATTCAACCTGTCTAAAAGAGCCGGAGGTTAGATGCGGATGCACTTACGGTTTGCAGATTTTGAAGAAGATCTCAAAGAACTTCTCATACAATGGCTTGAATTTTCACTGAAAAATTACCCCTGAGAAGGTTATTTGCCAAGAGAGGACTGGGGAAGTTGGAAGAAGTTGGAGGTTTAACAATATTGGAAAAGGTTTGACATCACCATTACCAAGAGTGGGAAATGAAATTGACTAGAGAAATGTAATGGCAGTTTGGGATGTAGGTGGACATTTCACCACTGCAATAATTCGTAGTAGGTAAACAAACCCCACTGCAACTAGTTGGTGGTTGAGGGAAGAAGTCAGAAGTTCAAGGATGAGATAAATTCAGTGCTGACAATGAATCAGAGTAAAGTTCCAAGTAAATAGTCCCTCCTCTCCACCTGAAATTGTTGCTGTTTCCTTCTTACCTTTCTCTCAATTGCCCCCATCTCTCTCTAACTCCCAGCCAGGACACATCCTATCATAAGGCCTTCTGGAGTACTAAGAAAAGCCAAACAAGTACTGATACATTTGAATTACGGTGTTGGTTGAAGAATTTTAAATATGCCATGAACTGCGAGTTGTTGTTGTTAAGTGACTTTGAGTCTACCAGAAGAACAAACAAATCTGTGTTAGAAGAAGTACAGGTAGAATGCTTCTTAAAAGCAAGGATGACTCCATCTCAAGTACTTGAAACATGCTATCAAGAGGGACCAGTCCCTGGGGAAGGACCTCATGCTTGGTAAAGTAGAAGGTCAGGGAAACAAAGGAAGACCCTCATTGACTGACACAGTGGATGCAACAAGGCTCAAGCATACGCATATGGCACAAGACTAGACAGTATTTTGTTCTATTGTACATACTGTTTCTATGAGTTGGAATTGACTTGACAATACCTAACAGCAACAGCAATAATATATTTACTTGACTCAAAAATCAAAATGATAGGAAAATGTCTATAGGAGAAATCTCCATCCTACCTCTGTGGCTTCCATCCACCATGTCACCGCCACCACCCACTGCCTCTTCTTTTGTTAGTTTTTTAAAAAACTGTCTTTGTAGTGTTCCTTTGTACAAATATGAGAAAGTATCTACTCTTTCTTATATAATAATAAAATAACAGGTACATTGCTTCAAACCTTGTTTTTATGTTCCCACTAAATTTGTATCCGAATTTAGAGTTTCTTTATTATTTTTTAGAGCCATAATGTGTTCCTTTGTGAGTAGGTATCATTGTTTATTTAACCAGTCCCCAACTGATGGACACTTGAGTTACTTTCAATCTTGCTACTATAGACAGAGTTGAAATGAATAACTTTCTTGTACAAGCCATTTCATAAATGCACAGATATCTTTAGGGAGGAAAAGTTAAATTGCCTCCCATTTGCCCACAGCAATGGTAGAGAACCTCTGTTTCCTCGCACAGTCTTGCCAGCAAACCTGTTGTTAAACTTCAGGATTTGTGAAATGTTTTAAAAGACTGTTAATTCCATCCTGACTGCTAATCCCAAAGCCGGCGAGTCAAACCCACCAGTGGCTCCATGGGAAAAAGATGAGGCTTTCTGCTCCAGTAAAGATGTACAGTCCTGAAACCCCTACATAGTGTTGCCATGAATTAGAATCAACTCAATGGCAGTGTGGTTTTCTTCAAGCAGGAGTCCTAGTTGCACAGTGGGATAAGCAGTTTGAATCTACCAGCAGTTCTAAGGGAGAAAGATGAGATAAAGGTTTACAGCCTCAGAAACCATGGAGCAGTTCTTTTCTATCTTATAGGGTCACTATAAGTCAGAATGGGCTCAATGGCAGTCTGCTTTTGTTCTTGTCAACTGTTGTCAAGGCAGCCCCCAGACTCCTAGTGACCACATGCATACAATAACAACAGAACAAAATGCTGCCTGGTCTTGAGCCATCCCCATGACTCATTGCAGATCAGACCATTATTATCCATCGGGTTTTCATTGACTGATTTTCAAAAGTAAATAGCCAGACCTTTCTTTCTACTGTCTGCAGAGACCTGTCCAGCATCATAGCAACACGCATCGTATCGAAATACCTTAGATCCTGCTGAATTGTGTTAGGACCTGAAAGAAAGTAGATCATCTCACTCAGTGACCTCTGATCCCATTTTCTAAGAACGAGTCAGACAGTAGAACTTGGCTAAGATCTCCCAACCCAAAGTGCAATAAGCATTCACTTGGTACCTATTGCATGCCTGGTATTCACTGGGCTGTGTGTTTGACTCTTCCAGTAAAGATTTACAGCCTCAGAAATCTCAGAATTGACCCCATAGCAGTGTGTTTGGTTTTTGTTTTTATGTGATACTCCAAAAAAGGATAAAGCAGACTGTTCCAGGCAACAGAGCATGTGTTGTTGTTGTTAGGTGCCATCAAGTCGGTGCCGACTCAGAGCAACCCTATGCACAGCAGAATGAAACACTGCCCGATCCTGGGCCAACCTCACAATTGTTGCCACACTTGAGCCCATTGATACTGCCACTTTGCCAGTCCATCTTGTTGGGGGTCTTCCTCTTTTTCTCTGACCCTCCACCTTACCAAACATGATATCCTTCCCCAGCGACTGGTCCCTCCTGACAATATGTCCGAAGTATGAGAGATGAAGTTTGACCATCCTGGCCTCCAAGGAGCAGTCTGGCTGTATTTCTTCTAACACAGATCTGTTTGTTCTTTTGGAAGCCCATGGTACTTTCAATATTCTCCTCCAACACCATAACTCAAAAGCATCAATTATAGCAACTACAAAAATCTCTGGAGGTAATTCCATGACAAATATTGATGGCAGGTTCTTCTCTCTTAGCTATTACTTAGAGGATGGGCCACCAGGATCAGAAATCAGTTTCACATGACTGAAGACTGGCTGATCTCCTCCTTCCCACCCCACCTCTCTCTATATCCTCCAAGTACCTGCACAGAACTAACAGAGGCCTGGGTCAGGCTTCATGGAACATTCTATACAATTACCTGTTCCCCAATTCACTGAGTGAACACTGCCCCATGCCCACAGTTCCCTACCTCTGTCAAATATTTGCTAGAAAGCTTCTGTTGGCCTCATTGACAGACACCTGTTTAGAAAGAGCTACCAGTGGACTTCTGGTGTGACATTTCCGGTTAATGTGGTAAACTGCAATGTCGGTGTGGGCCGTTAAGGCCAGCAGTTCTAACTCACCAGCTGCTCCTTGGAAACCCTCTACAGGGTCGCTATGAGTTGAGTCCCAACTCGATGGCACGTAACAACAGCAACAAGTGGAGGGCTGGAGACAATTAGAGGAGGAAAGGTGGTAAAAGAGGCGAAACCAGCCACTGAGAATTTCCCTGGGTGATGTTTGAACAGGAGCAAAAAGAGGGTTCAGGGACTTCTTACAATGTTGTTATTATTGTTAGGTGCTATGGAATCAGTTCCGAATCATAGCGACCCTGTGCACAACAGAAGAAAACACTATCCAGTCTTATACCATCCTCACCATTGCTACACTTCAGCCCACTGCTGCTGCCACAATGTCAATCCATCTCATTGGGGGATCTTCCTCTATTTTGCTGACCCTCCACTTTACAAAGCATAATGTCCTTCTCTAGGGACTAGTCCCTCCTGATAATAAGTCAGAAGTATAATAGAAAAAGTCTCTCCATCCTTGCCTCCAAGGACCATTCTGGCTGTACCTCTTCCAACATAGTGTTTCTGGCAGTTGGTGGTACATATTCTATACCAACACCATAACACAAATGCATCAGTTCTTCAATGGTCTTCTTTTTTTTTTTTTTT